>NW_018406643.1:369399-394710 GCF_002113885.1 Mizuhopecten yessoensis
CTTTTTAAAAAAAATATATATATAATATATTTCAACAGAAATTGTTTTGGCCCTAAGCATCACTATTAGAAACAACTGCATACATCTTAATTCGATTATAAATTGGAAAATCATGAGATGGTGACGATTGTATATAACCTTTGATTAATTGAATCACTGAAAATTCATAATTTATAATAAGAATTAAGTTACGTAGATTAAGCATCTCAATACAAAAGGCATTACCAAGAAGTTAGTCTGGTCAATAGGTATCATTTATAAATAGTCCCTGGAGTAGCGAAATGACTGTTACATGTTAACTCCATAATAGGGAAACCTCACCATAATGGATACAAAACGATTATTTGATGAAAAGCAGCGGATTTTTTTTTAATGCTTTTAAGATACATTATTTTTTCAAAAAATGCATTTCAAAAACCTTTTTTACTTATTTACTTATTTAGGATTAGAAGAAAATATGTCAAGAGCAGTATAAGTATGTTATTATGTATGTTTAATTGTTATTATCGTAAGAACTGCATTGAAGTAATGAATCAAACAGCAATGCTAATATGTTCTAATTCCTCAGATATAAGTTACCTCTTACCGTAATATATGAAAGTGGTGCGTTGGCAAAATTAAAATATGCTAAGCTGTTTCCTGGCCTATATATATATATATATTTGAGTCAAAATCTATCTACATTGTGTGCCGTGGCCACCTATTGTTAAAATGTGCGTGTTTACCGGCGTTTCAGGATGTCGTGGCTTAGGCTGGTCTGTCGATATACAGGTAAGTTTGTCACCTTATCGTACCTGTAATCATGTTTATACTGATTATGTGGACAATTATATGCTGATGTCAGTGAATATTAATCTAGCTGTGTGAAATATTTTTGGGTAACAACGGCAAAATCGATTTTTGCATTGAAAACAATCTTTCATACGAGATTTTATTGTAGATAAAATTTACGGTTTAAGGTTTTATACTGAGGATTGATTGTATATAAATACTGAGGTTTATGGAAGATAAATACTGAGATTAATTGTAGATAAATACTGAAGTTTATTGTAAATGAATCTTGATGTTTTATTGTAGACAAATACTGAGGTTAATCGAAGATAAATTCTGACGTACATTGTAGATGAATACTGATATACATTGTAAATAAATACTTAGGTTTATTGATGACAAATATTGAGTTTTTTGTAGATACATTCTGAGGTATAGTATTTATGAATACTAAGTTTAATTGTAGATAAAAACTTAGGTTTTGTTGTAGATAAATACTTAGGTTGATTGTAGATAAACACTGAAGTTCATTGTAGACAAATACTGAAGTCTTTTGTAGAAGGGGTTTATTAAAGAAAATACCAAAGCTTTATTGTAGATAAATTCTGGGGTTATAGTGCAGATAAATGCTGATATCTTGCTGTACAGAATTACTTAGTTTTTCCTACGGATAATTAATGAGGATCCACTACAGATATAATGGCAGTTGTAGTTAATGAACCAAAACGCGCTTACCCTGCCGGAATTCTCTTGCTCAAACATGGATCTTGTGTTTAAACCAACATTGTGGCCATACAAAAAGTGAATTGTTAACATGGAAAACAGTGTTTGGCTTTAAGTCTCTCCGAATTTTTCACGACATTACAAAATGTGATTGTAATTATTAATTTATCACAAGATCAAGATATTTGGTTTGAGTAAGGAATCTTAGTTTGAGAATGAGAACCGGATCATGAATACGGACCCTGGTCTCATATTTCTTTGAGGCACGGTATTCTAGTTGTAGGACGCCGGGCTCGTGACCGAAGGGTTGCGAGTTCGACTCACTTCATGGCACTGTGCTGTATCTTTGAGCAAGATACGTTACTCCGCTTGGTCCAGTCTACTCAGCTGTAATTGAGTATACGTGGTTGGGTAGTGCTAGAATTGTAGAATGCTAGCTGTGATTGCCGAAATGGCAGCCCCGGCTGTATGCTCCCCAGGGAGTTGAGAAAGATATTGGCTGGTTGCAAAGGCCCTATAACCACGCATAATAATTTGTGAACCGCTTTGAGACGACCTACGAATTAAGTTGTAATTAAGCGATATATTCAGAACCTCGAATTATTATTATTTTATTATTAATGTTCAAGGGTTTCTAAGTAAATCATTCTTTTGCCAGTTTATGCCAAAGCTTCATCGATTCGAGTTCAAAAGACAGTTTTTCACACTTCGATTCTCGCATGTTTTGCCTAATCTTTTCTTGTCTATACATTAACGTACTCAGCATCTGTTCTTTTTGCTTCGGGATCAGTTGTAACACGGGGGCACGTTACAAATGTCTGAAATACACACATATGCTATACTGATATGGGTCACAGCACACATAAACATACACGTGTATGTGTGTTGTGACCCATATTGGTTGTAATGACCTTTATTATCTTAACAATAGTCAGGTTTCAAAATATTTTGTCACAAAATGTCAAAGCTGTTTCTATGAGTATGTCTGTTATTTGTTGTTATGATAATTATTTTAAATTCAATGTCATTTTATTACTAATATAAAGTGTGCTAGTTACTAATTATGAAAATACTAATTGATTCAAATGTCAAATTATTGTGTCATTAAGTTATAGACATTAAAAAATTATTGATCTCTAGGAGAGTGACTGCTTGCCATCAGATTCACCTTACGCGAAATTTACGAAAAAATAATATTGCATCCCATAACCCGCTAAGATAGATTTCACAATATAAAACAATAATACAACTGATATTTATGCTTTAGGTATTCGTTTGACAGAGTTGAGCGTCATTATATTTCACTTATTAGGTTTTACTTATGAATCATGTCAACGGTTTCTCTTGGACAATATGACAGATGAAGATAGATATTGTTGATGTCGATATCAAACATGTTCCTGTTCGTTTAAATGTCTGTGTTGTTTATATCTTCTGTGACCGGAAACCTGTTCACAAGGTCTAAGACTTTGCTCATTGGTGGCCAAGATGTTTTCCTTTCTATCAATCATGGCATCACAGATGCCACATATCAGGAAGAAAACGCGTCTTCTAGAGGTGTTTAAGGTATCTAATCTCGTACTATGGAGACTTTCGAAAAAAAAAAATCTGTTCCTGTTGACTTTCGTACTGACATTCTGATTTGGCCCGAATTGTGGGATGAGGCAATCAATTTCTATTTCTATTATAATTCGAGGTTTCAATCACAATCTAGTATGTAGTTCATCTCAAAACGGTTCACAAATTATTATTCGTGGTTATAGGGCCTTCGCAAGCAGCCAATATCTTTCTCAACTCCATGTGGAGCATACAGCCGGTGCTGCCATTTCGGCGCTCACAGCGAGCATTCAACATTTCTAGCACTGTCCAACAACATACTCATTTACTGCTGAGTAGATTAGAAGAAGCGGAGTAAAGTATCTTACTCAAAGATACAACACGGTGCCATGCCGTGACTCGAACCCACAACCCTTCGGTCACGAGCCCGGTGTCCTACCACTAGACTACCGTGCCTTCTATTATAAGTATTGAATGTTAAAATCGTTCGAAATACGACTTAAGGAAACACCTATTTAAATCGTCAGTACGTTGATGCAGAAAGCCAAAAGAAGTAACGTTTTGCTGTACTTTAATTTACACTTTGTTTTATTCACATAACATATGTAATACAAATTAATTGGAGACAAAAACAAGAGTTTATACACTTATATAAATCTGTTACCTTTCCTCGTAACCGACATTTTAAACAACTATAGCTTAGGGATAATGACCTGAATAAATTACAGGGAATGTTAGAAGAGAGTTGGGGAAATGCAGTGTAAAATAAGGTACATGTACAAAATACGGTATATTCATAAAATCAGTACATTGTGGTCAAGACAAATCCTTCTGTTGCGTCATCGTTGATACATTTTATGGTTGGTTTTCAGACTGTTTCAAGAAAGGTATATATATGCATATTAGTAAGGTCGTACATAAACAAGCTGCATTATAATGCTTACATAAAATATACTCTATGCTAATCATGTGGATGTTTTTTCCCCTACGCAGACAGTCGTTGTGATAGACTGTTCACATTCCAAATGCTGTTACTGATATTTTTACTGCTGTAAACCTTATGGCCATTTAGTGTATTAAGGACTCGTCAGAGGTATAAAAGGTAATACCCTTTTTACGTTACACAATGCAATACGATGTTTCACTCGTACACTAGTCATTCTAGCTTATCGTGCCAGATTACTTATCATTTAACGCACCTTCCCCTGGCCTCTATCTCTGTTTCTACAGTGGTTAAGACATTTTAGATTTCCATCATTTTGGCCTCTAGCATCACCGATGAGTTCTAGAAGGACACAATAGATGTATTAACAAAATTTTAAATGCGTCTCACATGTGTGTGCTACTTTCATTCTACAAGGTAACAGCCAACATCGGGGACTGATAGGCCACCAGCAGGGTCAACTGCATTGTAATGCAAATAAAATAACCAAAGATGCGAAAAAGGAAACATCTATTCAAAAAATTAAATACAGAATATAAAATCCTTTTCCGACCAATAATAGGTTTACAAATGTTCGCCGTAATGATAAAAACGCATTCATTACGGAGGTTTAAAAGGCGACAATTATACTGCAGCGAAAAAGACTCGGTACGCAGTATTTATAACCGATACAACTTGTCTATTTTTGCTTTATGATATTTCCCATGCATGCTTATATCCACGTTCCTTCTGAAATCAATCATAGGAAAATAACACCTGGAATGAATTTGTTGTTGTCGACAGTTTTGACCATCGTGTTTGTTTAAACATGAACTTTAATTAGAGTTCATAGATTACCTCTACAATGTGTCGATATTTTGATTAATGAGTTGTATTCTGTGTTTTGATGAGTGTTATTGTATATCGTGTTTGTTATATTTGACAGTCTAAAAGGTCAGGCATGGTTACACGGCAGTCGTGTCAAGATAGACGCTGGGAGCGAAAAAGATGTAGGAAAACGGTTAGAAAACATGTTTTGTTTTGTGTCCTGATTTCTTAAACGAATATGAACTTTATTTATTTTATAAGTTATATGATTATGAAACAAATTGTATAACTTATTTCATTCACACTTGTTGACCCGGAGGTTAGCGCGTAGGGAGTCTTCATGTGGAAGGAAAAAACCGGAGTACCCGGCAAAACCCCACGTGGTCGGGCAAGTGATCCCATACATATTCATACTCTTATTTCTATATAGATTTTTTTTATAAATTTCTTAATAAATACAATCACACAGTGCAATTTATAATTTGCCAATGCATAGTTGTTTATACTTGATTTGGGCAGAACTATCCGTAAAATCTGATTGGACAGAATTATCCGTAAAACTTGACGTCACAATGTAAGTCTGATGTCATTAAGTATAGTGACGGTATTTCTACTAGGTTCTGAAAGAAAAAGGACACTGTTATATTCTTTAAACCCCTTATTTAGCTACCACTGTTCTATTAAGAGGTCCGTTAGACGTGAACCCTTGAAACTGTTGTAGCTATTTTACGTTCGTTGAACAGTGGTCTTATTCAAAATTTACATTAAAAGTGTAAATTTGTTATCTTATTCCTCCGTTATATATTCAACTACCTGTCGTAATTGTACAGTGTCCAATATCTATTATATGTCAATACATTGCGATCCATGTACTAATATAATCAATAGACGAGTCGTCACTCTGATCATGTCTATACAATCTTCAATAGTAATCCAGGGGTTACGCCCACTAACGCTCTATGCACCCCTGGGATATGTCATGGCAAAATTGAAGTCCCAGCGTTGCAACACCTTGTGAATGAGACGAGAAGGCAAGTTTGATCCTTTGATGAATATCAAAAGAATCTCGCGGTCGTGTAACGGTACAATAGACAGGCTTTGAAGTCGGTTGTCGATTCTTTATAATCTTCAAAAGACAGTTATCTGCCAAGGTTTCTTTACCTGAGATCAATCAAATAGCTTTCTCCGTGTCTTCAATTTCGTTTTGACATACTCCAGGGGTGTAGAGAGCGGAAGTGAACGTCACTCGAGTTCGAGCCCCGGACAGGACCTGCCTATATTTCTATGCTGGGCTATCGGGTGTTGTGGATCGTAAGTTCGAGGCCCAGGGCACGAATTATATAAAGTTTCTTTCCTCTTCACTTGTGCTTCTATGTCTTTTATATATATATATATATATATATATCGTTTGAGATTTGTGTTTTCCCATTGATATAACAGGGAAAAAAATATTTACAAGGGTTCAAGATATTTTCTGATAATGTATATTGCATAAATTAAGTTATGCTACAAATAATACAAGAAGTTCGATTTCACAAAGAATGTTAATTGTTATATAAAGACCAACTGTGTGTTTACGTAAGAATGGTCGAGTTGTTTGATCTCCCGTAATTCTCCGAAAACGATTGTCTATGTTTGTCCGTTGCTATTTCATTCTAAAGACTCATATATTTACACGTTTTCTGTTAGTACGCCTTTATTAGCATCATTTAAACTATATAATTAGAAGTGTATACTAATATAACAAATTAATAAGAACATTCAATCGATAATAGCTCTGAACATGCGTTTCAATGTAAATAGGCGTGGGAGATAAAGTTATTGATTTTCGATGATGTAGTTTCGGATACTTGTATATATACTATAGACTCAATAGTTCAAATATAGTTCAATGTCAATATTCCGGTATAAATAAACTGATGGCATTGTAAGAGTAAATTGTCTATATGTAAATTTCACCTGGTTACACCTGCCTGTAATACCCCTCTTATAACAACCTGTCTGTAATATCTTTGTTAATACAACCTGTCTGTAATATCCCTCTTACTAAAACCTGTCTGTAATATCTTTGTTAATACAACCTGTCTGTAATATCTTTGTTAATACAACCTGTCTGAAGTATCCTTGTTAATACAACCTGTCTGTAATATCTTTGTTAATACAACCTGTCTGTAATATCCTTGTTAATACAACCTGTCTGTAATATCTTTGTTAATACAACCTGTCTGTAATATCCTTGTTAATACAACCTGTCTGTAATATCTTTGTTAATACAACCTGTCTGTAATATCCTTGTTAATACAACCTGTCTGTAATATCTTTGTTAATACAACCTGTCTGTAATATCCTTGTTAATACAACCTGTCTGTAATATCTTTGTTAATACAACCTGTCTGTAATATCCTTGTTAATACAACCTGTCTGTAATATCTTTGTTAATACAACCTGTCTGTAATATCTTTGTAAATACAACCTGTCTGTAATATCCTTGTTAATACAACCTGTCTGTAATATCTTTGTTAATACAACCTGTCTGTAATATCTTTGTTAATACAACCTGTCTGAAGTATCCTTGTTAATACAACCTGTCTGTAATATCTTTGTTAATACAACCTGTCGGTAATATCAATTTTAATACAACCTGTCTGTAATATCCTTGTAAACACAACCTGTCTGTAATATCTTTGTTAATACAACCTGTATGTAAAATCTTTGTTAATATAATCTGTCTGTAATATCCTTGTTAATACAACTTGTCTGTAGTATCCTTGTTAATACAACCTGTCTGTATTACAAACTGTCTGTAATATCTTTGTTAATACAACCTGTCTGTCATATCCCTCTTACTCCAACCTGTCTGTAATAACTTTGTTAATACAACCTGTCTATAATATCCTTGTTAATACAACCTGTCTGTAATATCCTTGTTAATACAACCTGTCTGTAATATCTTTGTTAATACAACCTGTCTGTAATATCCCTCTTACTACAAAACGTGTGTAATATTCTTGTTACTTCAACCTGTCTATAATATCCTTGTTAACACAACCTGTCTGTAATATCCTTGTTAATACAACATGTCTGTAATATCCTTGTTAATACAACCTGTCTGTAATATCTTTGCTAAAACAACCTGTCTGTAATATCCCTCTTACTACAACCTATCTGTAATATCCCTCTTACTTCAACCTGTCTGTAATATCCATCTTACTACAACATGTCTAAAGTATCCTTGTTAATACAGCCTGTCTGTAATATCTTTGTTTATACAAACTGTCTGTAATATCCTTGTTAATACAACCTACCTGTAATATCCCTCTTACTTCAACCTGTCTGTAATATCCATCTTACTACAACCTGTCTGTAGTTTCCCTCTTACTACAGCCTGTCTGTAATATCTTTGTTTATACAACCTGTCTGTAATATCTTTGTTTATACAACCTGTCTGTAATATCTTTGTTTATACAACCTGTCTGTAATATCTTTGTTTATACAACCTGTCTGTAATATCTTTGTTTATACAACCTGTCTGTAATATCTTTGTTTATACAACCTGTCTGTAATATCTTTGTTTATACAACCTGTCTGTAATATCCTTGTCTCTACAATCTATCTGTAATCCTTGTCCCTACAATCTGTCTGTAATATTCTTGTTACCACATCCTGTCTGTAATATCCTTGTCTCTACAATCTATCTGTAATCCTTGTCCCTACAATCTGTCTGTAATATTCTTGTTACCACAACCTGACTGTAACATCCTTGTCTCTACAATCTGTCTGTAATAGCCTTGTTACCACAATCTGTCGGTAATATCCTTGTTACCACAACCTGTCTGTAATATCCTTGCTCTACAATCTGTCTGTAATATTCTTGTTACCACATCCTGTCTGTAATATCCTTGTCTCTACAATCTATCTGTAATCCTTGTCCCTACAATCTGTCTGTAATATTCTTGTTACCACATCCTGTCTGTAATATCCTTGTCTCTACAATCTATCTGTAATCCTTGTCCCTACAATCTGTCTGTAATATTCTTGTTACCACAACCTGACTGTAACATCCTTGTCTCTACAATCTGTCTGTAATAGCCTTGTTACCACAATCTGTCGGTAATATCCTTGTTACCACAACCTGTCTGTAATATCCTTGCTCTACAATCTTTCTGTAATATTCTTGTTACCACAACCTGTCTGTAATATCCTTGTCTCTACAATCTGTCTCTAAATACAACATGTCTGTAATATCTTTGTTAATACAACCTGTCTGTAATATCCCTCTTACTACAACCTATCTGTAATATCCCTCTTACTTCAACCTGTCTGTAATATCCATCTTACTACAACATGTCTAAAGTATCCTTGTTTATACAACCTGTCTGTAATATCATTGTCTCTTCAATCTATCTGTAATCCTTGTCCCTACAATCTGTCTGTAATATTCTTGTTACCACATCCTGTCTGTAATATCCTTGTCTCTACAATCTGTCTGTAATAGCCTTGTTACCACAATCTGTCTGTAATATCCTTGTTACCACAACCTGTCTGTAATATCCTTGTCCCTACAAACTGTCTGTTATATTCTTGTTACCACAACCTGTCTGTAGTATCCCTGTCCCTGCAAACTGTCTGTAATATTCACTTACTACAACCGTCTGTAATATCCCTGTCCCTACAATCTGTCTGAAATATCCTTGTCCCTTCAATCTGTCTGTAATATCCTTGAAACTATAACCTGTCCTTAATATCTCTGTAACTACAACCTGTCTGCAACATTCCTGTCACTACCACGTGTGTGTTATACTTATAGACTGATTGCAGTTACAGACAGATTGTTTTATATATATCTTGCTTTTATAAATAATATATAACAATCAACCTTTATCCAGCATCTGTCGGTACCTATCTCCTAAAAGTTCCCCTCGTGATCTCTTAACCCGAATCCCCACAAGAGTAGTCACTTTAGACAATGGTTTGCTAGTAGTAGACTACATTTTAAGTTGGGCTTTGATTTTTAAACATATGCTGCATGTATGATATTGGTTGATGCAAGATACCAGGTATAATATATATATGTATATACATATTAATCAATCCAAACACTGTGCTAATTTATCGTGTAAACTAATCGTTATGTGCTTGTGTCACTTTGTGGACGAATATCGAACAAACGGTATATGTATACACAGCAGGTCACTTGGGTGACCATTGGCCATCAATACAATAATATCGGCTCGTGACGTCATCATGTAGTAAGTGACAATCATGGCTTGGTACCCAGGTGGTGCGATTGAGGTGGATTAAAGTGGAATCTACCCTATAATATTATACTCTAGGTCTGATGTGTTCAGTGCACGCATTGGACACTGCCAGCCGAAGATGAATATGGAAAGGAAAAGCTATATCGTAGTTATGGACTTCGTGACAATGTAAACGGTAAGGGCTTCCTTGCATAACTGATGAGTTACTAGATTGTTGCAGTTAAAATATGTTTGTTTGTTTGTTTACAAACATCAAGAACGCTAACAATACAGAATACATATATTGAAGTGTTTATCAAAAGCTTGCAAAAATATGTTTTGAACTACCGTGTTGGTTAAAAACTCCAGGACTCAGAACGTTAATAATATAGATTAAATGTATTTGATTTTGTACAAACTGGCTAGAATCTAGTGTGCTTACATGTAAGTGTAAACATTTAATATTTTTGATATATTTAAAATGTCGCCTTTAAAACTATGTTATATATAGAAATATAAAAGAGAAAAAAATGAATGAACCTTTCAGTTGTTAAATGATATCTCTTTTATTGAACTTAAACAGATTCTTCACAGTTCGAAAGACATATCTCTTTTTAAATTAGAATATAAAAGACTACATTTTAAAATACTTCATCCATCCCAATTGAAATATTTTAAAGACACCCTTTTTACAGTTTTAAGGAGATATCTCAATCATAATTTTCATTATTTTTTTTTTTCTTCAATTTAAATATTTTTTCGTCTTTCTTTAAATAAATACTCTTACAACCTTTTTGACGAGATATTTCATCAACATACGAATGCATGCTTGATCAATAGGTATTGGCTGTGTTATACAATGTTGTTAATGCTACTCCTTTCTCATCGACACCTCGTAGCGGACTTTTACAGTATTGATACATCATCAATCTATACCCTAATTATTTCTTTTAATCAAATAAGGACCCAAACTCAGGTTTGTAGTGAATGGCAAGAGCACACAAGTATCCTTACACGTATTCCTACAAGTGTTCTCACAAACAATAGTTTATTGTGGGATGTTGTTCAACTAAATCGCTTCTGAAAACATTAATGATACATTCTCTGAATTATTTGTCTCAGTTCAACTCATGCAATTATAAATTATATAATTTAAAATAACGCATATTTTACATATATGTAATTAAGCCCATGTACAAACATTGATTTTTTTATTTTGAAACCTTCATGTGCATTTTTTTACACGAATATACTGTCAATACTGAGTATAAAGGTAACGATATATGATGATACCATTTTCTATCTCCACAGATCAATATTTTTGCAACAAAATGATACAAAATTGGTTGCGTAGGATTGTATGAACACGAACCACCATTTACACCTAACTTGTAGTTGGTACTCGATTTGTTTCTAGTTTGATTAAAATTGATATTATGTTTTCAATAATGAAATATAAAAAGTAATGTGCAATAACATTTGCTTTGAGGGTGAATAGGAAAATATACTCATATCCTGAAAACACAAATATACCATCAAAACTGAGATCGACTTCACTTAGGTGACTATAAAAAAAGGAAAAATCAATTCATGACCTTGTAGCCCGCAGATAATCCGGAAAGTTTACCTTCAATACACACTATGATCCACCAGTCATTGCGCATGCGTGTCAAATCCAGGAATTTAAATCAATCACTAACGATCCAGAACAAAATCAACCTTTTTTTTTAAACCTTAACCATGATGGTCACTGAGTTTTGACTCCAAATGTTTTGAGTGGATGTTTACAACATGTTTTTCATTCTCTATCATGTATATGTATTATTATACATGTTTTAGCTAATGTCTGTCCGTCCCGAATTTCTGTCATATCATTCCTAAGCGTTGATGCACTTTACTCAGGTGATAACACCTATCTTGATAGTACATGCCTATTTATCCTATTTATGTTTTCCTTCCGTTGTTCCGAGCAAATCAGGATCAAGTTGGTCAGAGAATATTATATCATATCGACAATATTATATCATATCGACAATATTATATCACAATTCGGGTTAAGTCATGTTCTAGCAATCTATTTGGAGAAATATTCTATATTATCTAAGTATGAGTCCATTTCTCATTTGCTGTTTTAGGAATAACGATTTTGTTTTAAATCCAAATCGTGTTCCTGTAAGCCGATAGGGGAATCTCGTATCTTTTCCAAAATTAAGCTGTGTTCATTTCTTCGTATTTATAGTATTTGTTTTACGCAACAAGGCGGTTAACACTGCTGGTGTGCTGTCAGTCTCCGAGGTAGGCTGTAGCTTTGCAGCTAGAAATTATTCTGTCACGACTTACGAAAAATACTAGTTGAAGTAGATTGTCTGTTGTGGTCTAAATTTATAAAGTTATAAAGGCTTTTTCTTTTTTTCTCTGTATTGTACATATGTTTCAGAATAACTTTTATTTGGATTTTTCAATCTTTTGACATTTTAGTAACACGCATGAGGATATAATGAATGATATGGTGATATGGTACAGTAAAATCTACAAACATTTATTTTCCTCAAATAGGCGCTTCCTTTTTTCGATGAAGGGAGAATAATGTGTTATATTCTAATACAGGTCGTGTTTTATTAGCCGGTTGGAGAATATCGTATATATTCTTACTTTAGTTGTGTTCTTCGTTAAGGAAAATAATTTGTTTTGTCTCTGTCGTTTTCTCGCAGGACAGCAGAACATTTAACCATGGAGTACTTTTTCTTGATTTCTTATTGGACGCTCGGAGAATGTGGCATCCTGGTTTAACCTTTTTCGATTTCTTGCAGCCTAGTATAAGGATAAGACATACGCTATTGCACGGAATGTTTGTTTTAGAGCAGTCAAAGAATGATGCATCCTGTTTTAACTTCTCTTATAGGCCGGTAATAGCACTTTCCATCTTGTTTCTTTCCATGCCATTCTTTTCTTCAGAAGGAGATCATGTGTGACTTTCGTTTATCCTATGTGGTTCTTTTTCAAAGTGGATAGAAAGTGCCCATCCTTCTGTGGCCTCTTTCGTATTATAACATAACAGGAGGCAAATACTTCATCAAACTTGAATGTTTTAACTGTGTTGCAGGCTAGTAAGAGAATGGCACAAGCGGCCCTAATTATCCTGCTATCGGCAGCCATGGGGATACACGGAAGCAGCCA
The DNA here is from genome assembly GCF_002113885.1 of Mizuhopecten yessoensis. NCBI lineage: Eukaryota > Metazoa > Mollusca > Bivalvia > Pectinida > Pectinidae > Mizuhopecten > Mizuhopecten yessoensis. The sequence goes on from NW_018406643.1 coordinate 382,615, forward strand.
TCGGATGTGTGGGGAGCAACTTGCCGACACATTAAGTCTCGTATGTAATGGGTCATTCAACAAACGTTCAGGTAAGAAGATTTATATAACTGTATATCACTCCCATGTTTATTGCATTTCAGTAACTTAATAATGTTTATTCATGAATATCTATTTTTTGCGTTAAGTCACTCATATAACCCATTGCGGTCAATATTTGGTTCTTATCGTCTATCGCGCGTCGAACACACGAAAGTGTTATTAATCTTTTTAACGTCTTCTCAAAAACTGCTGTACCATTTTCAATGACACTTTGCTTCCATGATCAAAGACTAATCATTTGTGAATTATATTGGTCCCAATACCAAAGGTACGATGAAAGTCTATGAAAATGGATATCTTAACCGACTTCTTGTGCCTAAAGAGTAGGGCATAGGAAGGAAATAAGATGAAATACACATCTGGAATGAACAGCTATCAACGATGCTAACATTAAAAGGACCTTTGCCATTTATTCAAAGCTACTTAGGTAACGCATATAGTTTCGAAAAGTTTTAATGCTGACTATCATCTTGATTTGTACTCGTAGGGGTATTTACGTAACGTATTTATGTAAAAAATAATTAACTATTCCTTTTTTTGAGAACCGAAAATGTTTAAGCTGTTATTCTTTATTTCATTTTAAGCAGCCTTTTATAACTAATATATTGGAGGACACTTACATTGCCTGATTTCTGAGGGACACAAGCTGTATATGTGAATATATTTTTCAATAACAAAAATGATTTTATTATAACCCATGTGTAAGTTAGGTCATTAGTACCATTCCTATTCATTAGTATTGAATTTGATATTTAGATTTGTTCTGGAAGGACATCGATGTGGTCGTCTAATGAGGGTTTCACTCTCGTATTAGCAAATTTTGCTGTTTTGATATCGCTTGAAGACCAATAAAAACAAATATTTAACACCTCTCCAGAAAAAGTATGTACAAACCAATATTTGTGTTACAATGATATATAAAAAAACACTTTTTTTTCTGTAGGCCTACAACATGTGAAACAAGATGAAAAGTTGACCGATGTTTTCAAGCGTTCAGCTGACTCTGGAGTCGTTGAAGAGTGCTGTTTCCGGGAACAAGGATGTACCTTAGCAACGCTACAGAGCTATTGTGCTGAACCTGCTTTTTATGACGATGTGGACGAAACAGGAACTGTTGATAACACGCAAGAACAGGTATGCATATATTAATTCTATAACAGTGCTAACTCAGCATTATTGTTATAATATCCAATCATCTATAGCTTACATCGGAAAGTTGATAATTACCAAATAGTTTTGTAAATTCCCAAGAAAAAAATAACCATTTATCTGAAGAAATCTCATTATATTTCTTTTTTCGTCTTTGGAAAAGTTCTTATTTAAGCAATGTAGTGCGTTCATCTAGTAAGAGTGCATTGAGCTTTCATCTAAATTATCACTTTGAAGACGTAAAATTACTGTGATTTGACCTAGATCTACAGAGAGGGTAGTTTTCGATGAAGAAGACCATTGTAGGACGCGCGATCTGATTCTCCTTGAAATCTATGCAATTTGTTTTCATATTTTGCTCTTGTTTCATTAATTTGAGGTCGTCTAAATTCAGGTTTTGATCACTCTTCAGTATTCCGTTTCTTATGACACCGAACCTGTGTCATTTAGAAGGACATTATCAGTTACAAATCTTGATTTGTTTTGTCACAGGCCACTGATATGTCACCAGTTCAAGGAGAGCAGAATGAGGTGGTACAGGGCGAAACAACCACCGCCTCCGCTCCTTTACTCAATTCCAGGGAGAGAGCAATTGCCGCCCATTTCCTACAGATATTTCGGTCCGGAGGCAGGAGCCGTGGAAACAGCAACAGGCGGCGGCCATATTGGTTCTTCTTACCGGGTCTGCAACTCGGTCAGAGAGCCACACGGAGACCATACACGGTCAACACTCCCTAAAATGTATGGAAGGCAGACTGAGATAAACATTTGCAACTTAGTAAATCTTGTCATTGTGAGAGACACAAACATTAGTCGTTCAAAACGACTTTGGAGATGTCAGGAGGGAAAGTGAACTGTGATAAAAGGCAGACAAGATACATGAGGACGTTTGTAATAGGATACTGTGTAAATGACAACTGCATGCAAAACATTACTTAACAGTGAAGAAGACGTGTTGAAGACTTGTCGAAGTAAGCTTTTACCGATATGAATAGGAGAAGCTTATCTGTTTTTAAGGACCCCTGTCCCAGTACAGGCAGATTACTAGAGAACTCTATTTATTCGTACATACAGAAGAATCCATTTAAATTCGTTATTGATGCATTAGAAGTGTGACTTTGCCAGGATGATACTGTTGACCAGGTAGCTTAGATGGTTACCGGCGTCAGTGTTGAGTTAAGAGGTCCAGGATTCAAATTCCTACTCTCGGCACACACTGTTGTCGATGTTTCTTTTTTTAAACTTTCCGTAATGTATTGGATCCTTTTCTCAAATTAAAGATATTGCCGTGAAGGTGATAAAGGTTTTCATTTCATAGTTACAGTTTTTATCAGAGGTACAGGAATCCTTAATACATATTGTTATACATACAGTATACTAATCTGTATTATATTATATAATTCATCTATTAAGCCCAATATCTATTTCTTCTTCATCCTTTCACAATCTCATACACAATGACACAGCTTATTAAAGTATAAAGTTTATTTCTTCATGAGTATAATAATATGATAAGATATGATATAATAAGAAAAACACTTTAGGTAAATGTACGTATTTTCATGACAAAACAATATAAGCATCTTTCGCTATTAATCTGGAAACGCTGCTTTAAGTGTAGCACAACGCATTGCATTTCAATAAGTAAACATACCTTTACAGTTGATTATAAAAGATTCTGCCTTTTCTGAACAGCTTTGGTTGTTTGTAACGACATAACGCCGAGTCGTTTTCCATAGATTTGCATGAGGTAGACAACTCCACCATTTTACTAGTGTATACCGGTCTAGAAAAATGTTTACCTGTTAAATTTGGTTATTCATTTATATTCATACAAAATCGATTATAGCTTGCATATCATTAATCCCATGTAATGTTGAAGCAAAGTATTGACATAACAAATAGTATGACCAGCAGATCTATGTATAAGCTAACTGCTTTATTTTTTATGTTTCTGGGTCAAATCCTGTGACGAAAATGTAAGTTTGAACAAAAACATATTCAATTGGAAAAAACCCTTTTTTTGTGTGTATTTATTTATAACGATATGAAATAAACCAACATATTAGAACTCTTTTTCATTGGGGATACAACACAACAGCAAAAATGGCCACCTTCAGTATATATCGATACACTGGAGAGGTCATATATGAACTTATTAGGTTTACTTTGACATGTTGATGGGCTAATTTACGATAGTTTGACAATATATAGGTACATAACCCGTTATCCAAATAAAGGTGTTAGATTTAGATTTTTTAATTTCATCCTGTGGTGTTTTCTCGCACATTTCGATTGGACATAATTCGTAGCAAAGCCTCACGTGACGGAATATTTCTCTCAATAAATATATTATATATATTATCATGCAGAACAAACTGCACCTCTAAAAAAGACATGACAAACACTTAGTTCCACTTTCGACCAATATCAAGCACAACACATAAAACTTTTAATGGTTTCGAAAAGCACGTTGAACGCATTAATGAAGAAAATAGCACTTTCATTAGATTTAAGGCGTACGTAATCATCACTAGTTAGAATATGTGATATGGTCCTTTTCCTACGAAAGTTACTAGTTTTATAGAAAAATGTTAATGTAAAAATTAAAAGATTTTTGACAAACAATGACGACGACAACCATGCTCATTGTGACATTACTAAAATAACATTGATTGTAGTTTACGAGAAAACATATTAAAGTAAATGTTCTACATATTTACACTGTCATCACTAACATAACATATAAGCTATAAAAGATCTTACTCTTACATCCGTCATTTGTTTATATTTTAACCTAGTTTTATAAGAGTTATGGTATTGTTGACACTTCGTTATTCTCTTATTCTTTTTTACCATTTTGTTGTCATGGAAACAGTATTTCACTTACCAAAATAACAGGGTACTAGAACAACTGAAAAACCATTGTTATTAAAAGATATGAAAATATGTGAGAGGTAAAAATAATATTCATTTTACATAAACCCTTCTTTAAATCTTGAAATTTAAAGCATTTTTGTAATGGTATTTCTTAACTTACGTCATACAATATGAGCAATCAATAATGTTAAAACATACGTATCGAAAAAAGTGTCAACATTTACAATAAATATACAGTGAAACCTCTTTAAATTGCCCCAATTTGTCTAGCACAGTTTTTGCGTTACACAGGGGTTTGGCGATATATCGAGGGAGACATATAAATGAACTATTCAGGAAAAAGGAAAAAGATGTACCTTGAAATAGATTGGTTGTAAGCGAGGGGTCAAATGAAACGAATGGAATTGTATCGAGTTTTTATGTATATAAAAAATTTAAAATTGTGATCGTATCGCATGATTTATGTTCCTATTTACAAACTAATGATTCAGAATGTTGACAAGTTCTCTCCCGGATTATACCTTCTTCGTCGATTAATCAATGATCTTCAATCCTCTTTTGGAAGTTATAAAAAAAGTTGTCATTACACCAGCATTTAAGGAAAATTCGATACGAACAGACAACAAGTCAACGGACGCCACATGGACATCAAAATAACCTAACAAATATGACAAACACTAACAAAACCCGGAAGTAAAACAAGTTGCTCTAGATGAGTAAACATTTCCTGTGTCGCATGTGACCTCCACCTTGATGTCTTCTGTTATATTCATAAATGTGTGTAGATAAGTGGGTATTGAAAACGGTTTTTATCTTGCAATATATTACAATATTTAAAGGAGTATTGCAATATATCACTATTATACCCTTGGAAATTCAGCTAACGTATAAATATCTTATAAAGATTATGGGCATTATTTCAGCAAGACAATTATCAATTGAAAATTATGTTGTTTTATTTATCACAGCAAGCGAGTTTTACTTGGATAATATTTATTCAATTTTCCTTATGTTTCTATAAAACTTTCTCATAAATGTGCCTTAACCTCTAACCATTAAGCTGAAAAATATTGCAATACACTTGCTATTTCAAAAATCGTATTGCAATACATATACATTACTAAGTAGATATTGCAAAAAATGTTGATAATTACAATAGCATTGTCCTCCCCTTTAGACCATCATGGATGAGTGAAAAAGTACTTTATGAAATCAAAAACTGAAATTTAATTGTTCGAAATCGGGTGTTGTTAACGACCACAAAATCTAAAGGAAAAAATCACGTTTGTCCTATTTCTGATAAAAAGATCCTATATCTTAAGGTAATATTTATCATGCATATGTCTTATTTCTTATATACAGGTCCTATTTCTTATACATACAGCATTGTTTAAGTCTAGGTATTTACTGCATTGCCATATATTCTCTATCAAAGCACATAATGCGCCATCTACGTCATTACATTGACGCCATCAATGATCACTCTCTTTGTCGACCAAAATACTGTTAACTGTGAACTTACAGCGACAGTTGTGTCAGGCTGAATTAGGTCATTGATACGTGTGCAAATATAAACATCTGTCAGTCCCTAGAAGGTAACAATCTGTTGATCACACGATAATCAATAACTTACGGCTACCACTATGATATCGCACTGTTTGTATCTCTGAATTTAGTATGTTCCTGAGCGTGGTTCAGTTCTGAATGTTGGTTCTCTGTTTGTAAAAAGAATGGTTTAATAGATGACTTGAGATACCGAAATGGGCTTTAAAAAGGGTAATGTAATTCTTCACGATCCATTATGCATCCATTTTTGAAAAATATCAACTTCAAACAGGTGTTTTCTGTGAACGTCTTATAAAACACATTTGTGAAAAAGAGATGGTTTTGAATATGTTAGATAACTGCTCACTATATACATTAAACCCGATTTCAAATTTGTTCTTTTACAATTTAATCTAATAAATAATAATGGGGGTGGGGGTCTTATTTATATTTAAATGATAATCTCCAAATCCAGTACATAGTTTACATTTTTATTTTAATAATCACATATCACAAATTTGTAGTTTGCTTTAATACAAATATTACCAAAGAAGTCTTGAAACCGTACGAAGCATATCTAGAGTTGTCACTCTAACAAATTTCAGTTAATATAGTTCTTAAGATGTCTACATGTACATGAACTCAACTCAACTCAACTTAAACTACCGAGTGGTGTGAATTAGAGATATCTCTCACTCGGGAGTACGTGTGCAAAGGAAAGTTGTCAACTTACTGAATTATATGTACTACTATGACTGTAGTTTGAGATAGTTCCGCAATATTTCCATATTCATCTGTACATGAAATATCTTGTACGGTTCCTGCCCTGTTGTGCTGCTTACCTATAACGAACGGTATGTAGTACCAGTGAGAAGTTTTGTATTATCCTAATAGAATAAAGAATGGTATATTAATTCTTATAAAATGTTGCAGTTCTTTGTAGGTACTTTCTAGTTCATGTTTAAAGTGTTCGTTGACATCTTCTGTTTATTCATACATAAGAATTAAAACTATAATAGTTTCAATATTTATTGTATATTATATATATATATATATGTGTATTTTCATAAGATATTACAAAAGTTAGATTAGTGTATTTTGCTCTTGAATAGTCGTAAGTCATCTGTGTCAAGTGAACATTTGACGGGAAACTGATAGAGATTGTAATTATGTTTGAATTGCCTTTTCTTTCATGAGATCAGTATGGTGTTTGAGAGTAATAGTACACGTCATTTGATCAACACGAATGTTTAAATGTTAGTTGATGTCGTCGTCTGGCTCTGATTTTGCTATGTTGTTGCTTGTAAATAAATGACGTTTCAAGCAATTTGATATTTGTTTTTATTTGTCTTGTTTACAGCGCAAGGTCAAACGATGTTTCTCTGATGTTTCTGGCATTGGGGAAATGTTTATCGATCTAATACCACGTGAAACCTAACTCCCCTGCTTTAGTTGGCAAGTTGTTACAATGTAAATGACATATGCAGATGGCATACTCGTCTGGTAACAAATGCCACTCAGTAAGGCAAGAAGTAATTCAATATGCTAACATGAACTTGACATGGATACCTAAGGATATGTTCAGTAAGGTGAAAAAGCCAGGTAAATGTCTCTTCGGAGTCACTCTGGAATCATCTTAGATTACCTGTATAATAGTGCCGTTAAGCAATAGATTTCCACAAAGATTGAGCTCTGTGATATTTGTCTCACCGAAATGGAAAACTAGTATGGAAATCTATATATTAGAAAAAATTACTTGTTTCCTCTTTGCTAATATAAGAAATTGTGCATCGAAGATTGCTTAATAAGAAGGGAAAAAACGTTGTCACTTTTCAAAATCCCTCTCCGATGTTTCACACTTCGCTAGCTTAAATTCTTCTGACAAAATGAAAAAAAAAATCATTCGAAGCAGACTACTTTACGATTTAAAAAATTGCTGGCAGCTTTGTGTATTTCATAGAGTGACCAAATGTAAACACAAGATTAGCAAAAATGCTCAGTTCTCAAAACATTTCATTTTTATGACAGTATATTTATTCTCAATAGATAATATACAAGTAGCATTTTTAACTCTTTACACAAAATGTCTGAGGAGGAATGACGCAAAATAGTACGCAAATACGTAGTCTGCAATTTGCAAAAAGAGATTGTAGAGTAGATATTTTTTCGCGATATAGAGATAACACAGTTTCTTAATTTTCATAGAAAAGTGCGAGTCCTTTTTGAAAATTTGAAGATGTATCGATGTATTTTCTCTTTCGCTATATTTGTATGTTTTAGAAAACATGTTAGACATTGATTGACCTTTCGAAATGAGTCTTAAATGACCCGTATGTTTACATTGTTTGACTCCGATTTAATAAATGCTAAAATAGGTTCTCCCTGATTTCGTAATTGAGTGATTATGAATAAAACGTGACAAACAGATCTCTTGTTAGGAAGTTGTAATTTGTATTTATATATCATCATTATTCAAAAATCACTTTACCATACATCTATTTCCGTCATCTAGAAATACATAGTATTGACCAGTGGTAAACAGACAACACCAGAACGAGTCTGTAAGGGACTTCTTGAAATATACTGTGGACGATACTAAACTCCCCTAGTGGTGGTCAGTACAGATGATATAATGTCCAGTAGTGATTAGCGACCTTATCTGATAATCCCGTCATTATTGTGCCGAGATTTCTATATCGGCAATGCGCTGGTCAAGTGGTGGTCATTTCTATAAATGTAACCTAACTGAACTTGTTAATATAATAAAAGTGACCGGTCAAACACATCAACATGAGCGTAAGGTAAACGAGCCAACACATTCCGTTAAGTCAGTCTGGGAGCTGAGTAGCCAGTCAAATCTAGACGACAGGATTTAAGTTGTTGAAAGCTTTGTTAACTTAACTAATGCAAACGCAAAAAAAAAATCATAACAAAGTATGCTTTCTAAACAATTCAAATTCGAATTACTAATTATCTTAAGACAAGAAACACATGATTTTATTTATTCGAATTTTATATACATTCTTCAAAAAACGATTTTCAACATAAATCAAATCTGAGTTAATGATACATTAAGTTGACGTTGCTTTTAACAACTTGGCAAAAGACAAACACCATAACACTGATCAGCCCATCTGTTATTGTAGCGCAAAACCCATTACGAAAGAACATAACTATATGTATGGTTCATCTATCAATCGAGTTTTAAAGAATTAACATTAAATGGGTAGGGGTTTGGACTCCTAACTAAGCGTGGAGTTTCGCACACTATACACATGAGAATAGCAAAATGATCTTTGCTTTATCAACCTAACAAAAAGTCCAGGAAATATCTATCACCTACTTTAAACAGAAGTCAATGATGATTTCCATAGAATGACCTATATCTGAAGACATCACATGTGACTTATATTTGGACGGAAGTAGACAAATTTGATTGGTTGGATTGGTACGCCTTCGCATCGACTAGGATCATATGATGACAGTGTCCACAGATGCTTGTGTCATTTAGAGACCCTTTGAAGTGGCATATGAAGCTTGATGAATACTCCCTCGCCACAGTGTTAAGTTACGAAATTAGGATACACCTTGTGTTCGAGTTAGAAAGTATCATATCGGATCATGTCCTTATTGACCAAATCATGCTTTCCCTTCATAAATGAACCCTGTTGTTGCTTGTCCAACTTCACCAATACATTGTAGCTGAAAAAACATAAGAAACAAATAAAACGGAGGTTACATATCGAAAATAAGCAGTTTTGTTGGGCAATATTACAAGACGCCAACTGAGGGTCGGTAATATCCATAGGAAGTAAGTCCGAATGCTCCCTAAATCCACGTAGAGAGTTAGGTGCAGGTTCTGCAAGGAATCAAACATAAGGACCCTTAGAACAATAACAAAACAAAAAATAAGTTTAAATTCATTTTTGAGTATCATTAAGGAAATACTGCTGTCACGTATGATGGCATGGCGATGTAGGACTAGCGAATTAATTGCATTCTAGTCTAATGTGTAAGCAACTGTGGTATATGAGGACCCTTAAAACATAACATAAAGCTAAGTTGAACTTATTACTGTCACTTGATAGCTTCAGGGTGACCACAAGGCGGCCATAGAATTAATTGGTTGGATTGGTACGCCTTTGGATACTATCTATGTGATACTGTGTGAAAGATGGTGATCTACAATATCAAACATACAATATATTGATTCATCACATGATGTACTGTGATACTATTTGATTGTTGTATCACATAATGTACTGTGATTCTATGTGATTGATTTGTCAAATGATGTACTGTGATACTATTTGATTGATTTATCACATGATGTCCTGTGATACTAGGTGATTGATTTATCACATGATGTACTGTGATACTAGGTAATTGATTTATCACATGATGTACTGTGATACTATGTAATTGATTTATCACATGATGTACTGTGATACTAGGTAATTGATTTATCACATGATGTACTGTGATACTAGGTGATTGATTTATCACATGATGTACTGTGATACTAGGTAATTGATTTATCACATGATGTACTGTGATACTAGGTAATTGATTTATCACATGATGTACTGTGATACTAGGTGATTGATTTATCACATGATGTACTGTCATACTATGGGATTGATTTGTCACATGATGTACTGTGATTCTATGTGATTGATTTATCACATGATGTACTGTGATACTATGTAATTGATTTATCACATGATGTACTGTGATACTAGGTGATTGATTTATCACATGATGTACTGTCATACTATGGGATTGATTTGTCACATGATGTACTGTGATTCTATGTGATTGATTTATCACATGATGTACTGTGATACTAGGTGATTGATTTATCACATGATGTACTGTGATACTAGGTAATTGATTTATCACATGATGTACTGTGATACTATGTAATTGATGTATCACATGATGTACCGTGATACTATGTGATTGATTTATCACATGATGTACTGTGATACTATGTGACTGATTTATCACATGATGTACTGTGATACTATGTAATTGATTTATCACATGATGTACTGTGATACTAGGTAATTGATTTATCACATGATGTACTGTGATACTATGTAATTGATGTACCACATGATGTACTGTGATACTATGTGATTGATTTATCACATAATGTACTGTGATACTATGTGATTGATTTGTCACATGATGTACTGTGATACTAGGTGATTGATTTATCACATGATGTACTGTCATACTATGGGATTGATTTGTCACATGATGTACTGTGATTCTATGTGATTGATTTATCACATGATGTACTGTGATACTATGTAATTGATGTACCACATGATGTACTGTGATACTATGTGATTAATGTATCTCATACTGTACTGTGATACTATGTGATTGGCTTATCACATGATGTACTGTGATACTAGGTGATTGATTTATCACATGATGTACTGTCATACTATGGGATTGATTTGTCACATGATGTACTGTGATTCTATGTGATTGATTTATCACATGATGTACTGTGATACTATGTAATTGATTTATCACATGATGTACTGTGATACTATGTGATTGATTTGTCACATAATGTACTGTGATAATATGTGATTGATTTATCAAATAATGTACTGTAATATTAGGTGAATGATTTATCACATGATGTACTGTGATACTAGGTGATTGATTTATCACATGATGTACTGTGATACTATGTAATTGATTTATCACATGATGTACTGTGATACTATGTGATTGGTTTATCACATGATGTACTGTGATACTAGGTGATTGATTTATCACATGATGTACTGTCATACTATGTGATTGATTTGTCACATTATGTACTGTGATTCTATGTGATTGATTTGTCAAATGATGTACTGTGATACTATTTGATTGATTTATCACATGATGTCCTGTGATACTAGGTGATTGATTTATCACATGATGTACTGTCATACTATGTGATTGATTTGTCACATGATGTACTGTGATACTATGTGATTGATTTGTCACATAATGTACTGTGATAATATGTGATTGATTTATCACATAATGTACTGTAATATTAGGTGAATGATTTATCACATGATGTACTGTGATGCTAGGTGAATGATTTACCACATGATGTACTGTGATACTATGTGATTAATGTATCTCATACTGTACTGTGATACTATGTGATTGGCTTATCACATGATGTACTGTGATACTATGTGATTGATTTGTCACATAATTTACTGTGATACTAGGTGATTGATTTATCACATAATGTACTGTGATACTATGTGATTGATTTGTCACATGATGTACTGTGATTCTATGTGATTGATTTATCACATGATGTACTGTGATACTATGTGATTGGCTTATCACATGATGTACTGTGATACTAGGTGATTGATTTATCACATGATGTACTGTGATACTATGTGATTG
>NW_018406643.1:395662-410682 GCF_002113885.1 Mizuhopecten yessoensis
ACAATACATTGATATACACTGCACGTCAGTAACACTGTCAGGTCAAACATACAATACATTGATATACACTGCTAGTATATAACGCTGTCAGGTAAAACACAATACTTTGATATACACTGCACGTCAGTAACACTGTCATGTAGAACATACAATACATTGATATACACTGCACGTCAGTAACACTGCCAGGTCAAACATACAATACATTGATATACACTGCTAGTATAAAACACTGTCAGGTAAAACACACAATACATTGATATACACTGCAAGTCAATATCACTGTCTGGTAGAACATTCAAAATATTGATATACACTGCACGTCAGTAACACTCACAGGTCAAACATACAATACATTGATATACACTGCACGTCAGTAACACTGTCAGATAGAACATACAATACATTGATATACACTGCACGTCAGTAACACTGTCAGGTAGAACGTACAATACATTGATATACACTGCACGTTAGTAACAATGTCAGGTCAAACATACAATACATTGATATACACTGCACGTCCATAACACTGTCAGGTAAAACACACAATACATTGATATACACTGCAGGTCAATAACACTGTCAGGTAAAACACACAATACATTGATATACACTGTACGTCAGTAACACTGTCAGGTAGAACATACAATACATTGATATACACTGCTAGTATAAAACACTGTCAGGGAAAACACACAATACATTGATATACACTGCACATCAAAAACACTGTCAGGTAAAACACACAATACATTGATATACACTGCTAGTATATCACTGTCAGGTAAAACATACAATACATTGTTATACACTGCTAGTATATAACACTGTCAGGTAAAACACACAATACATTGATAAACACTGCACGTCAGTAACACTGTCAGGTAGAACATACAAAACATTGATATACACTGCTAGTATAAAACACTGTCAGGTAAAACACACAATACATAGATATACACTGCAGGTCAATAACACTGTCAGGTAAAACACACAATACATTGATAAACACTGCACGTCAGTAACACTGTCAGGTAGAACATACAATACATTGATATACACTGCACGTCAGTAACACTGTCATGTAGAACATTCAAAACATTGAAATACACTGCACGTCAGTAACACTGTCAGGTAAAACACACAATACATTGAGATACACTGCTAGTATAAAACACTGTCAGGTAAAACACACAATACATTGATTTACACTGCTAGTATATAATAATGTCAGATAGAACATACAATACATTGATATACACTGCACGTCAGTAACACTGTCATGTAGAACATACAATACATTGATATACACTGCACGTCAGTAACACTGAAAGGTCAAACACACAATACATTGATATACACTGCACGTCAGTAACACTGTCAGGTCAAACACACAATACATTGATATAAACTACACGTCAGTAACACTGTCAGGTCAAACACAAAATACATTGATATACACTGCAAGTCAATAACACTGTCAGGTAAAACACACAATACATTGATATACACTGCACGTCAGTAACACTGTCATGTCAAACACACAATACATTGATATAAACCACACGTCAGTAACACTGTCAGGTCAAACACAAAATACATTGATATACACTGCACGTCAATATCACTGTCAGGTAAAACATACAATACATTGTTATACACTGCTAGTATATAACACTGTCAGGTAAAACATACAATACATTGATATACATATACACTGCACGTCAGTAACACTGTCCGGTCAAACATACAATACATTGATATACACTGTACGTCAGTAACACTGTCAGGTCAAACGCACAATACATTGATATACACTGCACGTCATTGATATACACTGCACGTCAGTAACACTGTCAGGTCAAACATTCAAAACATTGATATACACTGCTAGTATAAAACAATGTCAGGAAAAACACACAATACATTGATATACACTGCACGTCAGTAACACTGTCAGGTCAAACACACAATACATTGATATACACTGCACGTCAGTAACACTGTCAGGTAGAAAATCCAATACATTGATATACACTGCACGTCAATAACATCGTCAGGTAAAACACACAATACATTGATATACACTGCTAGTATATAACACTGTCAGGTAAAACACACAATACATTGATATACACTGCAGGTAAATAACACTGTCAGGTAAAACACACAATACATTGATATACACTGCACGTTAGTAACACTGTCAGGTCAAACACACAATACATTGATATACACTGCACGTCAGTAACACTGTCAGATAAAACAAACAATACATTGATATACACTGCTAGTATATAACACTGTCAGGTAAAACATACAATACATTGTTATACACTGCTAGTATATAATAATGTCAGATAGAAAAAAACAATACATTGATATACACTGCACGTCAATAACACTGTCAGATAGAATATACAATGCATTGATATACACTGCACGTCAGTAACACTGTCAGATAAAACAAACAATACATTGATATACACTGCTAGTATATAACATTGTCAGATAGAACATACAATACATTGATATACACTGCATGTCAGTAACAATGTCAGGTAAAACATACAATACATTGATATACACTGCACGTCCATAACACTGTCAGGTAAAACATACAATACATTGATAAACATTGATATTAATAAAATTATTACATGTAACTGAGCATGATCGGGTAATCTCAGGCGAGGGCTACGATTCTCAAACCTAATTCGAACCGAGGCGTAAGTCGAGGTTGGGATGTTACAGAATCTTAACCGGAGACTGAGATACCCCGATATTGCTCAGTTACAGGTAATTGATTTTTTTTCTCGCATCTTTCATTCGAAAAAAAACTTCAATGTTGCTTAAGACTACAAGTATCCCATCTGGGGCCTCAAATAAAAAGGCCTCAACACTACTGAAGCTACATTTGAATGCTTCTGCGTAAAAAGGTTATACGTCATTGCAAAGAAGACAACGTATTTTACAACGGATATTATATTTATCTACAACATCACGAATCTACCAACATAAAATCAATACGTTTAACGACAAAACAGAACATCCATATTGCAGATTATCAAGTTAAGGCCCTAAGTTCGCCGATGAATACACTGCAGTGTACAAATTCCGCGAAATATCACGTAAAGGTACCAGGCAGATCGGACAAGACTGAAAAATCTAGCATGGAGTGTGACGTGGGATATCTCTGTTTGAGGTGCGAGAAAAAAAATCAATGACTTTTGTAGCTACTTAAATATACAAATACATCAGCGACTTATGTACATACATATACAAATATAGCAATGACTTATATATATATATAAATGCATTTACACCATCAGATTAAATAAACAAAACATCCATATATCAACTAGTTTAGCTGAATTAACACTGTCATGTTTAATATAGCCCATGCTGTCTTCAATGTGTTTAAGGTGACAAAGTTCAAGTTCAAATATTTTATTTTCGTGTCAAACACATTGTTTTCATAAAATCACAATAGATATACCTTTGAATATAAAATGTGTCTAGCCAAAATGACTTATTAGACACGTTTGAAGAACAATCACACTATTTAATATCTTCAGACATGTAATGGTATTAACCAGTCTTTGTAAAAACAATTGTGCTTGATTTTTTTATTTTTTTTACTAGTAGGCCTAGCAGGACTTTAATTTGCATAATACTTTGTACATGTACCACAACAGGATAAAAGATATACAAGAGTGGTTGGGCCTATCCCTACCGACAGATTATATATCCCCCACCCCATACCTGTACATCTAATTGTGACAATGAAAGGTCAAATATCCAAATATATCAATGATTTATGTACACACATGCATTTACACCATCAGGTTAAACATATATCAATGAGTTTAGACATAGTCACACTGTCAGGTTGAATGTACCCCAAATCTGTCATAAATACAATAATGTGTTTATAGTGACACATGGTGGCTAGATATACAATATACAGACGTAAGTAAACAAATTACTTAATAATGAAAAAGATCAATGTTTCTCCCACCTTTCACATGTGTGTCACCTGTAATTTGCATAATACTTTGTACATGTACCACAACAGGATAAAAGATATACAAGAGTGGTTGGGCCTATCCCTACCGACAGATTATATATCCCCCACCCCATACCTGTACATCTAATTGTGACAAGGAAAGGTCAAATATCCAAATATATCAATGATTTATGTACACACACCATCAGGTTAAACATATATCAATGAGTTTAGATATAGTCACACTGTCAGGTTGAATGTACCCCAAATCTGCCATAGATTCAATAATGTGTTTATAGTCACACATATGGGCTAGATATACAATATACAGACGTAAGTAAACCATTAATAATGGAAAAGATCAATGTTTCTCCCACCTTTCACATGTGTGTCATCCGTTTAGCACGTGTTCAGTTGTGACGTCATTAAAATGCGTCACTGGTAATTGTGACGTCATCAAAATAGAATGACGGTATTCATACCCCACAGGTGTTTTTGTTTACACTACTGTCGGTGGAGTTGTGACTGAAATAAAAGGATAGGAGAAAAATAATCATCCTCGACATTTATTTAGGGTGTAACAGAGAAATCTCTAACTCTCGGGGTGATGTTTTTGGTTGTCTAACCATCGGCAAAGCCTCGGGTAAGACAACAAAAAAGCATCACCCCTCTGGTTGAAGATTTCTCTGTCACACCCTCAAGGCAGGGAAAGGTTCTATCAATCTTATAAATATATCGTCTGTTCACGCTTGGGTTTCTTTAAACTTATAAAAATCAATAGCGACATACGTACCTGCGACTGTTGAAAAAGAATTTCCATTTAACAAATGGTATTCTTGGTTAAAATTCTAATAAAGCTCTTTGTAATCCCGTCATAAAATTGACATAATTTCAACGTTACTATTCCGAAAATAAAACCTGTACCTAAATTGTTGTGCTGGTAAAGTATAAAAAAAAAAATGCTTTTCGAAGAAAATTTTAGTTGCAAATTCGTGTGTGATCATGTATTTCTGTCATATTACCAATTTATTACCATGGGAAAAACAGACAGTGTAAATTTATGTTTAAGCTTCATTGTGATTTAGATGGTCTCAATATCAAATAACGTAAAAAAGACTATGCGTTTCTATATTGAATACGTGAATCCAGGTGAAATTTCAAAGCCTTCAAAATTCTTTGACAGCAAAGCAATGTCTAAATATATGCCCTTTTAGAAACACAGCTAAAATATTGACATAAGAATTGCTCAAATTTGATGGCGATTTCACAGTTAAAATATTAAAATGTACTATTCGCATAATAATAATAATAATGCTGATAATTCGAGGTTCGTATATACCGCTTTATCACAACCTAGTTCGTAGGTCGTCTCAAAGCGGTTCACAAATTATTATACGTGGTTATAGAGAAAATTTGGAAAATCGTTTTGGTAATACTCCTTGTATTCGTGTACAAAAATAATAGTTTAACGCAAATAACATGTAGAAAACTCTCAATTATGATAACGGCTATAAATGGTATTAGCATATTGGTGCAAGCTATATAATAGGTATCCATATGTATTACACCACAATCCCCTTATTTTTGCAGTCCCGACTCATTTGATAAACCTTCTAGGAATTGGTTTAAGCTTTGGGGCCATTAGTCATTGTTTTAATTAGGACGGCACCAAACAATGCTTTACGACGTCATCTCCCTCATCGAAAACAGACATAAAATACGTTTCCAAGGAAAATATGTGGTTTTCTTTTTAAAATATGAACGTTGTGGAAGAAAAGGGTCCCTTAAAACAAAAGTTAAAAAAAATGAAATAAAATAAAAAGTGAAATGATAATGGCCAATTACATGAACATAAAATTGCAACTGTAGTGCTAAACGAAATGCATGCCACTTAAAAGGTGTAGCCAATTCGCCAAAAAATATTTATTCGCTAATATCGTTTGCAGTGTTGTTAAATGGGATTGTAACAGTCCTCAGGGTTTTCTGTATATAATGACACTTACGCGAGACTGTTATTTTGTAACGATGTGTATATATAGAGGCTAATTAACACTCGCTATATTTATAAAACTTACCCCCGTGTTCTATTTCCTGTATTCTAGCGTGATCATTATGAAATCGTGGTGTCGGATATAGTAGTGGAAAGGTTAATAAAAGTTCAGGCATGACTTCCTAGTCGTTCAGGTCTGGAAATGCGGAGTATACACTATTTAAATACATATCAGAATTCCCTCAACGAGGTTCAGCTGTGAAGCATGATAAAATGGAAATAAACCTGTTCGTGTAAGGATTCTGAATATCGATGTCCAATTAAATATCTCTTAACGTAACATGTTAAAGTAGAGTTGACCTTATGTTAGATTAAATAAAATATCACATCCACAATTTATAGTGTTAAGTCCCATATTTAAAATGCACTACAAGCTTACAACAAATGTACTAATCCACATACAATTCATTAACAAACTAAAAACTCACTCTTTTTCCAAGCTTTCGGGCTTAGCCCTTCGTCAGGGATTAAATGTCACCGTACCTCTATGTCACATCGAGGTCCGGTGACATTTAATCCCTGACGAAGGGCTAAGCCCGAAAGCCTGGAAAAAAGAGTGACTTTTTAGTTTGTAAGTATTATTGCGTTCCCTATAGTAATATGTGTTTATAGACAATTAGTACAATTCATTAGATTTTTTATCTTTTGTTTAGAGTATTTGCTACCCCAATAATATATAAGATTTTACATAAATCCTGCAAAGGTTGGTTAAAACATGACATAACAGTTAATTGGACTGATATCTTCGTAAACACATAAGGGCCAAACTATACATGAGATACAAAAGCAGGAGGAGATACTACGACAAAAACAGGAGGAGATACTGCGACAAAAACAAAGACAATCGGACTGAAGAGACACCAAAACAAAAAGAGAAAACAACAGTTGGTTGTAAAGGGTTTAACGCCCTATTTCGTCTTTTCGTATTGCAGAGTTATCCTCTCTTGTGAGCAGATATTGATTGTTACGTCATTAGCTTGTGTGAGAAAATTACGTCGTTTTCTCCAAAATGTATGACGTTACTTTCACAAACAAATGACGTAACAATATATACCTGCTCACAAAAGCAGATAACTCTGCAATACGAAAAGACAAAATAAACAGCTAACGTCATCTAAGGGCGTGCCTCCGTGTGTGTTGTGTATGCGTGTATGTGTGAATGTGTGTGCCGGAGACATGGTATGTTGATGTCAAATGCCGACTTTGTATTGCCATCTCACTGAAAAACGTTTGCAAAGGTGATGAAGGCAATGGATTCTGTCCCCAGGCCGGGACATACCAAAATCCTTAAAAATGATAGTTGTTATTCCCTCCTTAACGTTCAGCATGTAGAGTAACGACAACAACTGGTTCATCCGTTGTCAGTATAATGTGACCGGACGAAATGATGCGCTGGGTGCCTTCGGCATGGATATTTCTTTAAAGTAGCACTATAAAGTCGGCATCTGATCTGTGCTAACGGAAGAGGCAATTACACCAACATACCCTGTCCCTTGCACACATTCACGCACTTAAATGATCTTTGCTGTTGGAAGGGCGTTAAACCTTGTACAACCAACCCAGTACAACGTCACTATATGGGCACAGCCTGTTTCACTGCTGCACCGCAAATCACGGCTTTTTGTAGGTAAACCATATGAACGAAATCATACACGTCATTCGTCTTATATTTAACATTTTGTTGGGCTATTATAATATGTTCTTCATAGTCATATCGGCTTCCGTGGCTGTGTTAACGATATGTTTATTGAACAACCTCTGTCACCCTATGTGTTACACTAAGATACAGTTCGACCACACAAACTTTCCCTTTTATTCATTTAGACCAGTTGGAAATTGTGAAGTATTTAATTTGTGAAACCTATTGTAATCTTATTCAAATAAGATTTGTTCGAACTCTGTCTTCCGGGTACTTGAAAGAATCAACCCCTCACACTTTACTGCTGAAAAGGGTAAACATGATGGATGACCAACATTTTTTTTTTAAACGTTGAGGGATTTCCTCTGTGTTGTCAGGATGAATACATTGCGAGCGTGTCATTTTAGATAGAGAGTGAAAAACTGCAGCCCTCACTGACCACGAGCCTTCAGAATCAGTCGTTATCATTTATAGGTAAGTATATGCTTACCTTTATCTTGGAAGTTTTTTTAGTTTAAACATATGTTATTGCCAAGCAAATGGATTGGGCACAAGTTATCAAACTTATATTAAGCCCTTTTCCAGCAAATTGCAAGCATATTTTTACAATAGTACAAGATGGCAGACTTAATAAATACACATATATACAATATTTCATTTTAAAATACTTTAATTTATAAATTGAAATTATAAGAGAGAGACACACAGAGAGTATGGGGTGGNGACAAGTATTACTCAATTCGCTGTTCACAACTGTCTTGGAAGTTCAAGTGGTTGGCTAACACTCACTTACGTTCTATGAACCATTGTATATGTCACGAAGATATTGAAGGCACGTGGTTAGATATTTAATTGATTGGTTTAAATTTAAAGATTGACAAATATCTAGGATGATACCTGTCCTTTGAAGATTACAGAGAAGCAACACCAGATTTCAAAGTCAGATTTTTTTTTACCGCCGGGCTGCTGTGCGATCCTTTGATATACAAAGGATCAAACTAACATACTTTAATTTCTCATCCGCAAGGTGGCGCGTACAAAGCCTTCATTTTATCTTGACATATTCCATAGGCGCTAAGAATGTACGGAAGTCACTTATAAGAACAAAATACTGTATACATGTAATATAATAACGCAAAATAAGCACGTAATAACCCGAAATACTAGTATACATGTAATATAATAACGGAAAATAAGCACGTAATAACGCGAAATACATGTATACATGTAATATAATAACGCAAAATAAGCACGTACTAACACGAAATACAAGTATACATGTAATATAATAACGCAAAATAAGCACGTAATAACGCGAAATACATGTATACATGTAATATAATAACGCCAAATAAACACGTAATAACGCGAAATACAAGTATACATGTAATATAATAACGCAAAATAAACACGTTATTTCGCGAACTTCATGTATACATGTAATAAAGTAACGCAGAATAAACACGTAATAACGCGAAGAGAACATAAGAGGGTGTAAGTTAAGTACAATTTACAAAATTTTCGAGATTCTGGTAATCGATTAACCATTTTAATCTCATTTACTTCGTTCCATTTTGTACTCTTCAAATTTCGAAAGTAAGTTGTTTTTTTGTTTCGATTTTGTTTCAATTTTACAAGCGCACAGGACTGTGGTCCTGCATATTTTAAGTGGTCTCACGCTGAAGTAAATAATCATGACGTAATAATGACCGTATTCATACTACATCTTCGACGGACCGATGAACATTAACATATATTTAACATCGTATGGCATTGCAACTATATAAGACTCCATATTTGCTATACAGAATTTTGCATGGACATACAGGCCAGAATTTCAACTATTCTGTATATATATGATACTGCTTTTTTTTTATCAAACCTTGGTACCTATAATATGGACAAATAACAAAAGAAAGATAACAATTTTATTGCTAAATTGAGGGTTTGAAATGGCGTACTCTGATTCACGTAACAGGACAGACATTTTCTGTCTGCAATTTTAAAGTTATACTTTGGATCACAGACTTGTTACATCCTGTTCAATGATGCACAAAACACTTCAAATACTTCTAAAATACCAGAAAAGCAAATAATGTCTTATGTTTCTCATGTGTTGAGCTCATACCGTTTATAAGTAGAACTGTTAACTTATTTTAGCAAGAAACTGTGGAATACTCATCTTGAAGTTTCATTTAATAAAGAATTACTACATATTAACTTTTTATAGTATCTACTTTCCTTTAAGCTAATTTTCAAAAGATATTCCTTACCTTAAAGCTTAATTTAAATAAAGAAATATATTTTTAAAGGTATTTTTCTGTAAATCATTTATCACGTAACAGGACAGACAATTTCTGTCTGAACATTTCAAATGTTTTCTTCTTTTCGAATCAAAGACCTGTATCCATTAAAATGATGCACAAAAAGCTATGGACTTCTCTAACGTCAAAAGGTCTAATTATTCCAAATTTCTGAATTAGTTAAATAAACGGATAATCATGAGAACTTTAATCACATTCTACTCATGAAGACAATAAAATCATCATTTAATTTCATGTTTATTACACACAGTAACATTATATCTACTTATGTCGATAACATTTGTTGTTCTTCAAGATTATTTTCAAAGGTTAAGTTTAATAAAAAAACCTAATTCAAATGAATTAAAAAACATTATGTAGGCAATTATCTGTATATATCTCTTGTCACATAACAGGACAGACAAAATTAATGTATGTTGGAAATACTTGACCCATGGCCAACCATAAACAGTTTTACAGTTTATGGTACATGACCATAGTAATCAGTTACAGTTCATTAAAAATGTAGAAAAATCTACAGCCAATCATTCGTAAATCTGGAGGAACGAGAACATCCAAGACATCCTCAGGCAGAAGTGTGTGACGAGTGTCTTGTAATGACCATCCCGATCTTTGGCGTTGGAAATAGTTGACCCAAGGCCAACCATTAACCTGAAATATAAAAAACAAAAGTTCTAGATTTATTTACTATTAGTATTACAGGAAAGCAGACCTCATTCAGAATATGTTAACAATTTAAGTTGATGACCAATGCTTGTATACATATCGTCCCAGTAAAGACGCACCCATTATCTGAACACGTAATATTCATGCTTGGACCAGGAATGCCGTAATTAGATGTACTGTATTGTATAAAAGCTACAATAAACCAATAAATTATTATTTTTCATTTAACTAAAAACAGAAGCTAGTTGCATGTTTTATACGTGTACATAAATGGTAGTATTGAATAAGTACAAATTCAGAAACAAAACAATAAAACAGAAACTTGTGTTAAACAATAAATAATATTTTGAAAATCATACATCACGAATACTACAGAACAGTTGCTTCATGGCATAACAAAACTTACAACTGCAGGATACATTTCCGTGCCATGTTGCACCTTAATATATGTGCCTTCTGTGTAGCTGTAGGAAGAAAAGTACTAATTTTTTTTCAAAGATCTCGATAACATTCGGTATCACGTATTTCAGCCATTTTTAATCCCTCATCAAATCATCAATATTAAGTAAGGCTTCACTTTAAGTAAACTCACCTTGTTGGTTTGATTTCGGAGAAAGAACAATTTGCTGATATAGTCATGTCCAGGTTAAGGCTGGTATCCAGGCTGGTATCTACAAAGGTAAACAAAAGACATCATGTGTGTATAAATAAATTAAATATCTTATTCCGAGACAGGAAAATTTATCTTGTACAAAGCTGTATTGTCATGATTTGCACCCTGTAACATGGTTCATGGTCACTCAATATGATGATTTCTTTGTTACTGAACACAACGCGAGGCCGTAATCTCGACAGTAGTCTCATGAACTCTGTGAACTGTATAAATGATTAATACAAAGTTTCTATACGTACCCAGTTCAAGAAAATCAAGGTCAGGAGGGAGTTCGATGATCTGCTCTGCTGGTGTCTGTGTCGTTTCCGTAGAAGCCAGAGCAAAGGCCAGATCAAGGACTGCAGGAACCAGGTCCAGGGGATCATTGGCAGGAACCAGGTCCAGGGGATCATTGGCAGGAACCAGGTCTGCAGGAACCAGGTCCAGGGGATCATTGGCAGGATCCAGGTCTGCAGGAACCAGGGCCAGGGGATCATTGGCAGGATCCAGGTCTGCAGGAACCAGGGTCAGGGGATCATTGGCAGGATCCAGGTCTGCAGTAGCCAGGTCCAGGGGATCATTGACAGGAACCAGGTCTGCAGGAACCAGGTCCAGGGGATCATGGGGAGGAGTCAGGTCCAGGGGATCATGGGCAGGAGCCAGGTCTGCAGGAGCCAGGTCTACAGCTTGGTCAATGGGTGCGTGGATGTCTGCAGGATCCCGAACCAATGCTAAGAATATTGTCAAGGATTAGATATGTATATGAAACATCATAACTGGTTATTTAACCAGGTAAAACTAGATACAGAATATTCATTATAATATTTAAGATAAGAGATGCTCAACAAAAGGATACGAGTCATGTTCACAGCTTTCCAGTCATCAACATGTGCTGCCATCTTGCATTGGTCAAATTTCTGTTGCAAGCATTGCTGACAGAAACATGATAGCCTGCGCGTCTTCACCCTGCCTCTTTCCAACCCACGAAGGGAATGTAACTTCCTCGTACCGGGAAGAGTTTTAGCATCCCTGAGAGGTCTTACCCTCTTAATTTCATTGGTTGAAATAAACATGAATTTTCGTAATTTATGTTTGCATGTGTTTTGCAGAGGAGGGATCGACAACTTTTGTACAACATCGAAGAATGAGCGTGCATCCTTGATGTGTGCTCCATTCTTCACGGCCCTCCTTGCCATTGATTTAACCACTCCTGCCTCACCATCACATCGGTTTTTCCCATGCCTGGATCCATAAAAGCACCGTTCCATTGAAACGCCAAAGTCTGATATACTGCAGCTAACATCCGTGAATGGCACTTTGGATTTGTACTGGGCTGCACAACCGTCGCTGATTACAATGGCATGCTCCAACTCGACCTGGCGCTCATTTTTTACATAATCAAATACTTTCTCTGTAAAAGAATGGACGGCATGACAGTCCTGTAGTAAGTCATCTGACACTACGTCAATGCACTCTTCAATAAGTCATGACATTCCCTCCTGGGACACCTGTATCTTGCTATTATAGGATGAAGGGTCACCGAGTCCTGGGCCCAATGAGCAGCTTGTATCTCATTTTGGGAGAAACAAGTGAAATTTTCAGCAAAGTCCATTGTTAAAGATAGGTTTTTTTCGTGAAAGGTTTCTGTTTTATGGAGTATTGAAAATTGCTCTTGTTGCCATTTTGCTTCAAACAAATGGCATGCCATAGGGCCAAGTTCCTGCTCGAGCTCTTCCCACAATGACATCGCTGGGCCGGTTTTTGTTACTACTTGTTGTTTTGTTACCAGTTTATGGGTCTTTGGGTTAGTTGTTTTGACGTTCTCCCACCTAGACCATTTAACCTCTCCTTGATGTTGTAATATTGGCTGAACCTTTTCTTTCAAAAGCCACGTCCCACACTCTTCACAATTTCTATCTATGCATGTCAAATTAGCAAATTTGTCAGATGTCACACACAGAGTATTTCGGACTGCGGAGAATTCATCCTTAATATAATCCTTAACAGTCACCTGCTCCCGATCAACAATGTTGTACAAACATTTCAACTTTAATTTTACATTTTCGCAGTATTCACATAGACACTGGAACAACTTCTGAGGAAGTACATGTTTAGGTTTCAACCTGCAAAATGTTGTGTAGGATATAACCCTACCAAATTCAGTTGGGCTATGAACGCCTTGGACCGATTGTTGACGTCATCATTATTTTGATGTCATAATTGTTACATTAGATACCACTGACCCTCCCTGAAGCTGGGCGATGACTGTTAACGTTCTGACTATGATAAGTTTACACGAGACATAAATTATTTGAACTAAATGCTGGATGATACTAAAGTAATAAGTGTTATCGAGTTTATTTATGAGATGAACTGATTCCAAAATGGCAAATATAAGTATTGAACTGCTTTTAGTTGACATTCATAGGCAATGTGAATGACAACTGGACAAAGGCAAATCCAGCATGAAGGGCGCTACAGTTCGGAGACAGATTCATATAAGTATTTAAATATTTTTTTCTCAATCCTGTACTTATGTATATTATGTATGACATGAAATAAAATGAAATAAAATATGGTTTAAACTAAGCAAGTTTTATACATAATGACATGACTGTAAGTTATGGTTCTAAAGACGAACACGTTTATATAACAAAGTTATATTATCGACGTTATTATAACAAGCGGATGACACCACTGCAAAGCTAAACAACATCGTAAGAATATATATGTGTAATAAAGGACAAGCTTAAACCAGAGAGAGGGAGGAGAGGGGGGGGGTGGTCTTTAATCGTGACTTAGTGATACTGCACTGTAGTTGCTACATACAATCGCATACTATAAGATAAATGAACCAAATATATCTCAAATAAATGTAACTTGCTTATTTAAAGAGCTATCAAATGTTCACACCTCTTTGTGAGGTATTGCATTAAATGATATAATAGTTGGCATTGTCCTCGAAGAACAACTTTTGCCTCCTAAAAGGCCATTCCTGTCAAACTTATAAGATAATATTGCCGGGGTCATCAACATGGTGTGAAAAATGTGAGTTGAAAGTTTTTGATAAAAATTAACAAAGACAATGGTCTTTATTTCAATTTATTTAACTACTTCTATCAAGACTTATCTTATCTTAAGTGTATATATCAGTGAAATTTAGACAGTGTTGGAGGTATTAGATGCGTCATATATAACACTGTTTATTTTGGGTTCGACGATTTACAGGAACGGGCAGGAACGGGCAGAAACGGGCAGAAACGGGCAGGAACGGGCAGAAACGGACAGAAACGGGCAGGAACGGGCTGCAATCTATTAATTATCATATACATTAATGAATATATATATAAGATACATTTAAGTATCATTATCGGGTATAAGATATATTTGATAAAAGGATTGCAATTACATGATCGGGGCAGAATCGGACTAAATTATATATATACATTTATGACGATGTTACTTATGATACCTACATTTATAGTATCATATATTTTTTTTATCGGGTATAAGATATATTTGATAAAAGAATTGCAAGGAATTAAGAGTATTGTATTGATATGGATCGGGCAGGAACGGGCGACGATTTACAGGAACGGACAGAAACGGGCGACGATTTACAGGAACGGACAGAAACGGGGGAGGATCGGACTTATTTATATATATTTATTGTATAT
>NW_018406643.1:412850-449037 GCF_002113885.1 Mizuhopecten yessoensis
ATCCTCCCCCGTTTCTGTCCGTTCCTGTAAATCGTCGCCCGTTTCTGTCCGTTCCTGTAAATCGTCGCCCGTTCCTGCCCGATCCATATCAATACAATACTCTTAATTCCTTGCAATTCTTTTATCAAATATATCTTATACCCGATAAAAAAAATATATGATACTATAAATGTAGGTATCATAAGTAATATCGTCATAAATGTATATATATAATTTAGTCCGATTCTGCCCCGATCATGTAATTGCAATCCTTTTATCAAATATATCTTATACCCGATAATGATACTTAAATGTATCTAATATATATATTCATTAATGTATATAATAATTAATAGATTGCAGCCCGTTCCTGCCCGTTTCTGCCCGTTTCTGCCCATTTCTGCCCGTTTCTGCCCGTTCCTGCCCGTTCCTGTAAATCGTCTAACCGGTTTATTTTCGGTATTGAAAATAAAATATATTTTTATCCTCTAAAGAAGGATATTATGAGATATGAAATATATGACGGCAAAATATACAATGGTGTATAAATACATGAAATTCAAGTTAATAAAATTAAAGATTATAATACGGATTCTCAATCCGGAATTTTAGAACGTCTTCGTCTCCAAATGTACACACTCTGCTCAAACTAATATGGCCGACACTTTCATTGCCAGAGGTGAGGAGAAATATGTTTCGCTTTAGCACAATTATTGGGAAACATAATAATGATGCAATACCAAACAGCAACAAAGAGTTCATGATGATGATAGTTTTCTGGATGATAAGCGCCGTCTGTTAATGCCGAAATCAAAGATTATCATTGCTGCAACCGAAGTTTGCATCAGAAAATCTGCCGTGTCTGAAATTAACAAATTGAATAATATTTATGTTGGAACATCATACCATACCGAGTTTAATGTAGTTAAGTGGGCCGTTAGCTATCATGTAACTATCCATGGATCGCTGACAGATTGTAACGAGATAACTGGACCAAATCACTGATTAGATACAAGATACACCAAACGTTATCTGTTTATTTAACGTCGCATATATATATCAAACGGAGAAACATTACTCAGTACCACTGTAGGTGTAGCGCTATTTTTGAGACAAACATGATAAAAAGCAAACAGAAAACAAGCTATATCCTATCACAGGAAGGTAGCACATAATCAGCGAGTAAAACATACAATAACATAGCAGCATATAATTAGATATCACAGGCACACAATTTAAAGTACTATAATAAAAAGATGTAAAGAAATAATAGGGAACACCTGCATATCACACAGGTGTTGTTATATATTGGAGGGTTAAAACACTTCAGGTGTAATATACATACATGCTAATATAGCAAAAGAGTAAAAATTGACATAATATACACGAATAGTGTAAACTAAAATAGGACGACAAGGTCTAGTAAGTGAAGGACATTGAGCTATAATGATGATTAGAAGAGAGGGCTAGAAACTGATTTGTATCAGCTGTATAGACAGATATCAAAGATGTTTGAAATGCTGACTGTAAATTGAGATAAAAATCATATAAACAAAATAAAGGTATTACTATGGTTTTTTATCTCAATTTACGGTCAGCATTTCAAGCACCTTTGCAGATATATACATGATCGTGTATATGTACCGGTACTGTAGAGATAGCTGTAACTAAGTCGTTTGCCATTTTTGATTTGATTTGATTTTCTATTCAACAGAAATACGAATTACGCCTTTCCATGGTGGGCGTCTCTAAATACCCAATACGGCAGATAAAAGTAAAAAAACTTCTCTAAATATGATAATTCATAGTATTAAAGTAGTATTGGGTACATAACTGGGTAGTATTGGGTAGTTAGACGCACCGTCCATGGTGGCGAATTCAACCCAGCAAACGAAAAAAATACTCAGAAAAAAACTCAGCTATACAGCTCTGTTCCCCAATCCAATTCTAAAAAAAAAAACATCACTATTTTCATTCAAAAGTTTGTTATTTAAAATGAAATTTAATATTGACGATTTTTCATAGTTTATTAATAAAATTTCTACTAAAACAATTTATGTGTGAACATTTCAAATTACAGACGAAGCTATAAGCAAAAAAATCATGACAGAAAATTTCTCATAACAAATAACAAATTGATTCTGCAATGGATGTTTTCTGTGTAAAGGGATATAACAGCGTCTAAACCTAGCTACATACAGTAAAACATAAGTCTTTAAATTCTAATCACAGAACCACAGTCATGTTTACAAAATTAATATTAACGATGCAGAAATATCAGAAAGATGGGTTTGTATTAATATTTTCTTCATTTGTCTGTTTTGCTTTATTTGTCTAGCAGGAACAATTTGGAGTAAAGCACCATATCATTGTTTTATTTTCCTTAGACAGCTCGTCAAGTTCTGTAAAAGGGGTGCACAATTTTGAAATAAGTCATGATCAGATATATAAAAAAAATTGAAACTAAAGTTAAATCATTATTAAAGTCTTATTTGGATGCCACAGCAATCCTTGGTTTCAGTAAATGTATTAATATCTGCTTCTCTAATATTTCCCAGTATTTTTAAATTAGATGCAGACAATGATAGCAAAGCCAAATACTCGCCCAACAATGCCAGCAGATCGGTCCTCATCACAAGTCCACAGAAGAGGAAAGCTGCAAATGAGGATGAAGGCCAACCGACGGAAAAGAAAAAGTTTGCCATGAATTTTAATATGAAGAAACCAGTGGATAGCGTGCAATGTGGAAGTAACCAGAAACAGAGTGTCCTGCCCATAAAAATGTCTCTAGCAACACAGGTAAGATTGATATTCCTTCGTTTAAGCTGTGTAATTTTAATTTCTCCCACAACCACTAGTTTTTCTCACTCCCGACTCATTGGATAAACGTAACCTGTTCAGAGTTGATTAACATGTTTGGTTACCCACTAGTGGGTTAAACTGTGATTTCATTGCATTGGTCAATCTTTGATTTATGACGTCGCGTAACAATGCTTTTCAACATCATTTTCCATTGTGACGTCATGCTCCATGGGAATTGTTTCTCCAATTGTAAACACATGATGTATTTTCAAAGGGGAAAATGTGTTTTTTCAGATAAAATATGAATGTGCTGGGAGAAACAGGTCCCCAAACTCGTGATGGTTAGTTATCACATTTATCTAACTCGCATTAGATAGATCAACATGATACCCAACCATCACTCGTAGGGGAACCTCTATGTATAACATATAATATAAAACTGGTGAAATATGTATTCACCCTTTAAGATATGGATGAAACCACTTTTTACTCAATGTAGCTATATTTTGCAAAGTGCCAAATAACATGCTTTTTAATGTTCAGAAAAAACTATTCTATGAACCTGTATGCATAAACCCGTTTATTTTGGAATTTCGAAGATTATGAATTTGCACATGTTATAATCATTTAAGAATGTAATACAATTATAACTAGGGAATTGAACTATTATTTTTTGGAATGCATTCATTACGCTGTTCTACATTTCAGAACACTGAAACCTGATCTTTTTAAAATGTTATTTGGGAAACTTTGTAGCATTTTATTTAGGAAAATTACAGTTAAAAACCTGTAGTGGAAAAAACCCACCTGTTATATTATATAATTACTGTACATATGCTTACACCCAAGAATATTGGTTTGCATATATACATGCTCCATGTTTATTGTATGTTTTACATTAAAAATGAAAAGTTTTCATTCTGACTGAGATTCAACAATGTACTAGTCATGTTCTTTTCTGTTTTCTTCAGAAACCCAAGGAGTCATCTGCCACAGTCAAACCTAAAACAGCAGCTGTAGCCAAAGCATTCGCAGAAGACGTAAGTCCCAGGGATTATAAGACAGCTTTCATGCCCATGGGTGTAGGATAGGAAAATGCCACCCACAGGATTTTCTAATTTAGGAATGCCCACCGCATTTGAGCATTTTTCCCTCATTTCAACCACCAGATAAGGCTCAGAATTTCAGATTTCTATTTGTAGTTAAACTATTTTGCTTCAATTTTATTGGTTCATGTATATCATTCCAAGATTGAGCACTCATCAAGATCTACTGGGTATGTGTTTCCTACATGTCAGCAAATATTTCAAAAATTCTCAATAAAAACAAAAACTATGTGTTCTGTCAGTGCGATTATCGCTGAATTACCCGACAGTCATATACCGACCACCAAGCACATGTGATACCCGACATCAACACCCTCTATCAGAAGGTATTATACGGAAGGGAAACCAATTTTTGGCTTATACTGTTACTTTAAACCCTGATGACTATATTACTGGAAGGTAGTGATGACAGTAATATGTTTTCCGATACCCAAGGACTACCTTGTTTTTGAAATATGTTTTCTCTAGTACTTTGACCGGGTTGTATCTCACTATTTTCAGAGTGACGAAGAGGAGATGCCACCTGAAGCAAAGATGAGAATGAGAAACATTGGAAGGTAAATTCATGAAGTCAAGCTATGGTGTCTAATCTGATATTATTTGATGCATTGCCAATGACTCGTCAGCAAATAAGATCATACAGAGTCAAACCAAGGTAGAAAATGGTAGCAAAAAAATTCATCAAGATTCCGATTATTGCAATCACTATCAGAAGGGCAGAATAAGTTTGAGTTCAAATTCTTAATTACTTTGGGTCTTTTTTACTTTGACCATCAGATTTTTTGTTGGATTTAGAGTTAATCACAAAATTTAATACATATACCATTAAATTATAAGATATATTCAAAATCATATGTAACAGGCTAATAAAAATAGTTTCAGAACACTTGTCCAGGAAAAATAGGCATAACAAATTACCATGTAGTTGTCTGAACTGAAATTTCGTCCAAGTTATATAACTAGCTTCAGCTTTGTTTGGTCTCAATGTATTTTGTTCTTTATTCATTCATTTTGTATTACAGGGATACGCCAACAGCTGCTGGACCAAATTCTTTCGGAAAAGGTCGACTTGGATTCTGTGATAGACAGAAAATGGTGGAGAAAGAGATTATTCAACATATAGAAGAGGTCGGGGAAGACTGAACATTTTTATTTAGACATTTTTGATTTTTTTACAAACTGAAGCAACACTCTTTTACTTTTGCAACACAACCTTGCACTACATTCAGTAGCATAGAATTAAGAGTGAGTTGTTGGCATGTCCATGAATACCTGCTACAGACAGGCGTTTGAATTAGACACAAAGACTGGGCCAATGGACACATAAAGGGTTAGTTACAGTCACAGACCTGAAGAAATCATTCCGAAAGTGTGGGAAGTCCTATGTGAAATTTAAACATTTATCTTAATTGATATTTCACACTGGAAATATTACAACAACTATTATTTCACATTTGCTGTGTAAGGATGTAAAAAATGTTAGAGGATCAGTAAGAATGACATGGTTTGGTATAGATACACAATCTCTTGTGAAGAAAAGTGTTTATACTGATCAAGCAATAATTTTTACAGCATACCTTATATATGTACTGGTACTTCTTGAAAGAGAAAAATGATGATTGAAGT
Source organism: Mizuhopecten yessoensis (assembly GCF_002113885.1). Taxonomy (NCBI): domain Eukaryota; kingdom Metazoa; phylum Mollusca; class Bivalvia; order Pectinida; family Pectinidae; genus Mizuhopecten; species Mizuhopecten yessoensis. The sequence goes on from NW_018406643.1 coordinate 418,364, forward strand.
AACGGAACTGATATTGAATAATTTCGGGACTTGTTACAGTGTTCTGTCCATGATATACATATGATCTCTATACCCTTGGAATATGTCATGACAAAGTAAAACCATCTGGATGTTCCTTTGTGCAGATGTTATGAGTTGACTAGTCATAATACTGGTACTGAGTCCTGCATTGTGTATTTCTGTGAAGTCCATGATGCAAGATAAAAGGAATTATGTGACAGCATAATGGAAAAAAATACCAGCTTTGATTCGGGTATAGCTCCTATGTAATCCGCACTACAAATGCATCAGCCTAGTGATTGGTTAACAGCGAACAGTTAAACAATGAGCCTTTGATTTGTCATGACATATTCAAAGGGTGCTAAGAATTAAAGATGAACGAGGGACGATATCGATGTTTCTGTGTCACAGTACGGAGCAACAAGAAGTCGGATGTCTGGTTCACTAGCTTGCAGAGTCGTTCATATTTATAAAATTGTTATCTTGAAAGTGATTTTCATTCTATATATATCTGTACTGGGGAAATTCCTCCGTAGATTAACTTTTGCCTCTGTAACTAGGGCAAATTTGTTATTACAGCGAACATTAGAAATCGATATAATGAAAAAAATAATCAAATTTGAAAGTTGAAAGGTGAACTTAAAACTGGGAGAATATGGATTTTACTAGCTTAGGGCAACATTTTACTGGGTGAAAGTTCCAGTATTCAGACAAAATTTGTAGATAGAAAAATCTGTCATTGTCCTTCACTTCTCAATGGAGTAAAGTCAGGCCTTCTCTTCACAGTTACTCCTAGATGTTATCACTAAGGTCAAATAAATACGGTAAGAAACCTGTGTACCTATTGCTGACCATTAGGTTGCATCAAAGGACCTCGTTTATTAGTCACAGGGTGGCCTAAAGCTTCTAGTGTACATAGCATTCTGCTATCCATTGGGGGGAAAAAAGGTTTTCATATGGACAGTACAATGGTTTTCTCTATATAGCAATACATGTAATGGAGACCTTCCCTAACAATACTTCAGGATCATTTGGAACCCAATTTTTAAAGGATCATTCCCAAAAAATGTATGTTTGTATGAAAGTCCCTGCCAGACTAAGTCTGTAAATACCTGACGTAAAAATCTTAAACCTGATTCTGTGTCAAAGTGTTGTTGATTCACTGTTGCTCTTGATATTTTGTCATCAGTTACTGTAGTCAAATCTACCTTTATGCCAGCTGTACAGTTGTTGGTTAGATACATCAAAGAATCTCGCTTGGTAATCAAGCTATGATCAAAGGATAATACTACAGTACTGGTACTGGCTTCAGTCGAGAACTCAAAATAAGGATCGGTGCTTTAAAAAGAAAACAAACAAAAAAGGTAGAACTCCAAATAACGATTTGTGCTCTAAAAAAGGCATGAAATAAAAAATGTAATGTGATCCCTTTTATAAACAAATTTCTGTTAATGTAAAGTCACTGGACTACAATAACAAGCTGTATACAAATAAAACACTGGGAAAAAAACTGTCCACTAATACTCACGTAACAATATTTATTTGGGTTGTTGAGTGAAGGAACACGATAATCACACTATTAAAAAACACAGTGTCAGTCGTTCAGAATTATTTTTATTTTGTATAAATTCAGTTATTTTCTGAACTGATTAATAAAATTGTGGTATTTACAGGTATGTATAGGAAGAGGTACGCAAAGGATTGTTGATATCAACAATTATTTATCAGAAACTCATGATAGCATGATACCAGGTATGACCTTTATCACCATAAGTTTATTGGCGAAATTTCAGGTTGTACATTTTCTTATCAGAATATTGTTGTGTACTATTTTGTCCATAAACATTATACTACAACAGTTTACAGAAAATATTGTTATAATGTACTTGTTCAAACACACATTTATGTCTGACCTCATGACAATTGGCAACATGGTGATAAATGGAGATAATCTGGTATGGCATAGGCCATTTAATTACCTGGTAATAGGGTTGAAATGGCGCATAAACCTCTACACTGACCATTTTGATAAAGGGAGATAATCCAGTATTGGGAAAACTTTTTTTTAACTGTAAAAATTCAAATTAAATCCAAGCTGACAGCATTAGCCATACGTAAGTATTGCAGGCCTAGTATAAAGCTGGTCAAAACTGTTGAAAGATAGAACAGTCTATTCTTTCTTGTGTGTTTTGCATATGTCTGCTGAGAGGAAGTGGTCTGTGTTTTTATTTGTCGATATTCCACTCTTCTTATTTTAAGGATTTTATTGCAATTAAGTTGTAGCTTGGTAATATTTCCATTTTAAAGTTGAAGAATTAACTTTCAGTATTTTTTGGTATCTTAATGTTGTACAAAAGTTTTAAGAACTCAAACCATTTTCTATTAATGCATTAAATGCATGTTGTAAATTTAAATTCTTTTGACCTGTGTCCTGAATTTTTTACGCATCAATATTTCTTAGTTTAAGCTTAAAGTACCATAATTTCAGTATATGCTGTAATAATAAGTTATTTTATTTAAAAATTTGAAATACCTTTAATATTCTCAAGAAGTCAGACCGATATACTGCTTTTAGTAGTGATGCTGTTGTTGTTGTTGTTGTTGTTAACAAAACACATTAATTGAATTAAATTAAACTTTCAGTCTATAAAGTGTTTGTCAATTTTCAGTGTTTAAATCTTTATGATGTTGATACACAAGGATAGTTTACAAAACAGGCACATTTTAATAAACTTTTTCAACTTTTTAAATGTCATTTCGTATAATTAAAAAGTAGTCTTTTAAAGATTTATTTGCATCAATATCTTCAACATTTTATCCCTATACAGATTTCTGGATATGAAACTAAATACTATCTGCAGAACAGCATAATTTATTATTATGTGTTTTCAAAAATAAATATGGAACCAGCAATACGTTTATGTTTTTATTTTGAGTTTGCACACAATATAACCTGCACACAGTATAACCTGCACACAATATAACCTGAAGATAATTTTCAGATACTATATATATAGCTCACTGCATGGCAAAGAAGACATTCATGGGCAAATACCAATTTTACTGGTAAAGTGCAAATACTTAATTGAATGAATTGTCCCTGTTACAAATATGAATTTCAGCAATTATATTTATTGGATATAATTCCTTATTCTCCTTATCATAATCAAATCTGGTTTATCCCATTACTGATACCAAATGCAGGATTTGACTCATTTCCCCATATGGAGAAAATTTGATATAGGATGTAATTATGTATATATGGAATTCCCTCAACTCCTGTATAAAGTCAACCCATTCTCTTGTTGCATTTAAAAACTGTTTAAAACATGATATTTTTTTTTCCTGCAAATTTACAATTTTACACACTAGACTTAGGAACGAATGCAGCACTCTACAATGTGACCTTTACAGAGTTAACCTCAGTGATAAACCTTTATGTTTATGTGGAGAAGTAGAAAATGTACATCACTATTTCTATACATGTCCATATAACTCAACTGTAAGAAATCACCTGGTAAGAAATCTTAGGACCTTAAATCTTCCAGAGATCCTCCTAACTGACATAAACACACTTTCTCTGGGGTAATCAAGATCTCACTTTTGAACAAAACAGTAAAACTTTTACCTATGTATGTAAGTACATTAAGGATACAAACCGTTTCTAGTAGTCTTAATTACAACAATTACATCATGTTCGAAGAACAATTTTTTTTCTTTAGCTGTGTGAAAACCTCGGTTAATTCTCTATGAGTCGGGGTACAGAGAAACAGTCGTCAACAACCTATTTTGTTAATTCAATTTAATTATTTTTTTAAATGAAACGTACATGTAAAGACAGCTATGATGTACGTAAAATGTATTTAAGTTAGGAGAGGGCTTAATTAAGTTGTAAGAACTTGTGTCTAAATCCTTTTTGTCATTTTCAAGGCAATAAAAATATGTTTAAACCAATTATTTATGTGATGAAAAATATGACACTTTCGGATAAACATATTTAACATATACTTGTTCGTGATGTGGGCTGTTTTGCATGTGTGATACTACTAGCTGTGCATAGGTCATATCCTGGACCAATCCATACCCCCAAACATGCGCAATATCTGCCTGGTATTTGCCATATCTGTTTAACTTGTGATAGAATGTGATCTTATAATTAGTTAAGCTCATGAAATATCAATTTTCTGCCAGTTTTATGTATTTGCTTATTACCAGGTACTTTTGATGTTATTGAGCAGTATATGATAAAGGTTACCATATGACCATTACCATATCCTACGCCATACCAGCCCTTGACCCATATCAGTCCAAGGGGCCAGAGGCTGATATAGGAGTCTCGGGCTGATACTGAGTAGGATACGGAAATGGTCATATGATAACCGAAGTTAGCGGAACTGGACTGGGTCATTTTAATCCTGGTCTAAATATGCATTTTTCAGCTGTAATGGTTTATGAGAAAATTATCATAGATGTCTTTTAATTAAGTGAAAATTATCACTTGTATCAAAAAGTGATAATTTTCACCTAATTGAAAGACAACTATCTGATTATTGACCAATCATAACCACAGACTTGGAATGTAATTTCATGTCATAACTGAGTGTAAAATGGAGATGTTAGTGCCTGTTCTGATGAAGTTAAAATGTGACCAAAATTATGACTAAGATTTTCAATAACTTTGTTTATATGATCAAAGTAAACTAATTATGATACCTTTTCATGGCAAGCAGAAAAGCTATATATATACTAGTTCTTCAGTGGAGAAAATAAAATGTCCAACATTGCTACACAGTTCATCAACAAATTTTGGAATATATAATATATATTTTTCAATGAAAAGTATTAATTTTTTTTTGGAGGGGTGGGGATTGAGTTAGGGTAGGATCAGTGGTGTTCAAGAGGCACTAGCTTACATTTCACTTGTCATTAGTAATAGGCCTAGTGAGGAGGGTTGCCAGGGGGAAGGGAAGGCCTAGTGAGGAGGGTTGCCAGGGGGAAGGGAAGGGGGGGGGGAGGAGAAATATTGTGGTAGGCTGGATCTACGTTGTTATTTGTTCAAAGGTACAACAATTATAACAATTTGTGACGACTCATTCTAATAATAAACTAAATGCTGTGTAAAAGTTAACTTAAAGGCTATATCATCACTAACCAAGTTATCCATAAACAAAAACTTTATGAAAAAAATACAAAGTGTTTGCTAAATTTGGCATTACATTATATTAACAATCAGATATTGAAAAAAAAATAAAAAAAGGTGGCTGTTACAAAAATATTGTAAAAGAAAATGTAAGTGTGCCAGTTGCATACCAGAAATGTCTTAATTGGTGTTAAGTGTAAATGCTTCTTTATCAGTCCCCCCACCCCCACGAGTCGGGGGGTGGGGGGGGAATATAGGTTTGCATTCCATCTGTCCATCATTCCGTCCCTCCGTATGAGAAATTTGTCCGAGACATATATTCTTCTAGGACATCTTGGAATGACAGAGTGCATAGTGCAAGAATTAGGTCACTATGACCTCACTGTGACCTATGCTTTGACCTTTGAGCTTAACTTTCGAAAAAATTGTCCGGGCGTATCAAGCTTCTATACTATTTCACCTGGAGTAACCAGATTTGGTGTACTACTACATCTTGGAATGACAGAGTGCAGAGTGCAAGAATTAGGGCACTGTCAGTGACCTATGACTAGACCTTTGACTTTAACTTTTGAAAACTTTTGTCGGGGGCATATCACCTGTACTTTTTCACCTGGAGTAACCAGATTTAGTGTACAATGACATCTTTGAATGAAAGAGTGCAACAAGTAGGTCACTTTGACCTCACTGTGACCAGAGACGTATATTACACATATTATACGTCTCTGCTGTGACCTATGCTTTGACATTTGACCTTAACTTCAACAAAACAATTTTAACATTACAAAGATGCCTTTAATGTTGTATTATGTATCAGAATACTTTCATAACATTAGGTATATCCTGACATAAGTGTAATATTTACTAAATATATAATTCTTTACCGGTGGGGGACTATGGATTGCCCTTCAAAACTTTGTCTTGTTTTCATAGTGTTGTACACAAATGGTTTTAATTAATGTTCCTGTTTTTTGGGTTAGACCAGGCTTACGCAACTGAAATATATTTAGTTTATTACTTGTTGATTAGTTTTTTTTCAAATTATATTTGGGAATGGAAATGGGATATTTAGAAAAAAAAGATAAAAAAAATATGCTCCGATGCCGGGAATTGAACCCGGGCCGTCTGGGTGAAAACCAGAAATCCTAACCACTAGACCACATCGGACTTGCTAAAACAGATTCAATTTTCACCTTATATTCCTATCGTTACAAAAAAATAAAGGTTTTGAAATATTTTTCAAACAAAGAAAGACGAAAAATGATTTTATATTTCTTACATTTATATTGAAATATTTTATCTTTTAATTCTATTATATACTCCAAGGATAACGTATTTCAAGTAAATGGCACTAAACAAAAATTACGAGAGTTACTTGCCCCTGACCAAAGAAACTCCCGGCAGATGCTGGATTGCCTTGTTAGGAAGTCAACAGTAGCCCGAAGGTTTACTTGTCATCCAGAAGAAACAGTATCTGTGTAAGAGTTGGCATAGTAGGTATGTCTTTATTTTTTGATTCTTTTAAAATGTGAATTTATTTGCTCATTTAAAGTTTAATCAAGGAGGTTGTACAACTTGTGAAAGTTTGTTTTGACTGTCAGTTGGGATGGGAGCTCTTCTGAATCACCACATTCCTCAGTAGCACAACACTCAGTAGCTAGACTTGTAAAGTCCCGGCGATTATATTCGATCCCTCACGAAAGTATACTTAAAGATGATTACTGAGATGAATTTGACAATGAAAGAACTTCATTATGAAGTAATTGATCCTTATGTCATATTTAGCTTTAAGACTAAGAGTAAGACGTCCTACTGGAAGAACAGTTAAATAATTTCATTTACTGTTAGCAGTAAAGGGAGTAGTGTACTGTGTACCTACTTAAGAAATCATTCAAATGGTTTGTTTCCTGTTATATATATATCCGGAGGGTCAAATACATGTCATTTAGACGTCATGTCACTTCAAACCCAAGAGTGAAATAAAGAATGGATAATAATTTAAATAAAGATCATATACCCATCAGTATGAGTATGACGATCTTGTTTATTGACTGCAGAGCTGCAGCAAAAGTATTTGTCCACATAAACTCTGGACAACAAAAATAAAACCGGAGAAAGCTAGGGCTGCAGCAGAAATCACGTAAGAGTTGACGGACCACTGCTGCAATATACTGTATGAATGTTAGCACAATGTGAATGACATTGTGATATCAAAGACGAAACAGTTGAACGTAAAACTTTTAAGTGTGAAGGATTTTACACACACAGTGTATGGAATAGTAAAACATACACCTTCCATTTTGCTGTAGCACGTAGGCTCAAAGGTGGCCATGGCCATCTGATATTTATCATTGCTTGCCCTGGGGAGGTATTTCGACCTCTCATGCTGTGAGCTGGGTGTGGCTGTATAATGCCTGGGCCATAAAACAAACACTGACAGTACAGAAGTAAGTGTATTATAAGGGCTGAAACAGAACATGTCCTGCATCCTTTGGGCACTGTATGTAGGTCTGAGGCATTTGACGTGGTGACCATCGACCAGATCATTGTCTGCACTAGGTGTATATAAAGCCCTAACAGAAAGACACTATACAATTACATATCAGGTCAACACATAAGATTATTGTGTCTTAAATTTCGCCCTTATCAATATAGAGAAGTCTTTAATTCATGGATAAGTTGGTAGATTTCGGTGAAATATAGAGAATATGCTACATATGGAAGAGTATTTAGTGAGAAATATTTCATTTAACATTTAAAAAAACTATATAAGTATATAAGAGGTTGTACATGTGTACATGTATATAGTTAAGATGAAAGTAAGATATAGACAAATGATTGCACCAGGAATGAATTGAACTGCACCATACTACAGCTGTTTCCTACTTTTAGGACTCGGCATCAGTGAATGCTAGAGGCCAAATATTTAGATATAATCCAAATTGGCCTACTACATAATTGTAATTTATTCAAACAGAAATACAAAAGTATAATGAGACTAACATACAATTCTTTTCCTAAGACCATAGAAGTAACAATTAAAAAACCCAGCTGAAGTCATTAAAATATTGTGATATATATATATTGTTGGGCATAACTACATTTAGGTAGGTAAATAGAAACAGATAATATTTACTTAATGCCTTAATTTCAAAAGATTTAATTTTTAATGTCAGTATTTACATATTAGCATCTGTAATTATATATATATATGTGTACCACGGGAACTGCCGAGTGAGTAATTTTTGGTTGAAATAGGAGGCTAACAACGGAGAAGTTCCAAATAAGTGCGTTTCTGTTTAATGGTCACAAAAAAAATGGAGCTGTTCCGAATGGGTGTAACATTACAATATTTCTTTATACAAATTATTACTGTGTTATTATAATTATTATAATACATTTGATAACGTTGTGTTTTTGTAAGCTGTTTTAATTATATGTAATTTTATTTTCCATGGCAGAATGTGTGATGAGAATATTATATAAATTACAATTAAACCATGGATTATTGCACTGGTCAATGGTGGTTCTATTCTATACGCACTGACTGAAACATATCAAAAATGTTTCTACTAACTAAAATGATAATTAAATGTTTACTTGAACTCATAAAACAAACAATACATTGTTTACTGTATCCAAGTTACTAATGAAATGGAAGTTAGATTGTATAAACAGCACTTTCTTTGTACATAGGATCTTACATGAGTTTTCATTTTATATGAGATTTATGAAACAAGTCTAAGAATTTTTCTATTTAGCGAGCCTCTGGCGGGCTAAAATGAAAATTCGTGACGAGTTTCATAAATTTCATATAAAATGAAAACGAGTATAAGATCCTTTTTATCACATAATACAGATTTGTGGCATTTATTCGTGTATATCAAGAATGTTCATGCAACCTTGAAATGTAAAAAGCCACCATTTTGACTCCAGCGTGTAAGTCTGTGACGTCATGTACTTGTTCTAGGCGTGACGTAACAATTGAAACTTTCAACCAATCACTGATAGTCATATTACATGGGTTAATACCCCAAACAAATATGACATGGGTATATTCACTGGATAACACAGTACATTAGTTGATAAACAAATACCTGTATACGAACACATGTATATGTTACTTTGAATAAAAAGTTTGATGTGTGTACTATCCGGTGTGGTCAAATAATACTGCTACACATACGATGTATTAGTACGTACAATGTTCACTTGTTTGCTAAGTCAATTCCTATTGTAACCATCCATTATAAAATACTTGTAACACATGATTATCATCAGAATTTCCCTTATTTATTCACTTATTTTCTTTTCAAATGTGCATATCTACACCTACATGCATCATAACTATTTAATAATAAAAGGTATATTTAATATAAACGTAAACATGTCGCATATCAGTAATCATTGCCTAACTTATGCAAATTACACATACACTTACTCATTTTGCTCCTTTTATAAATACACCTTAAACACCTACACACTTGTGTACCGGAAGGTTTGTGGTTTAACGTCTCAAGTGCAATGGAAATAATTGACATTCTTTTCATATAAAAAGGAAATTGTCTGATAAATTGACTAATTATGTTGTTGGCTGTTATATTGAATATTACCGGTAATAATATACTGTATATGCAAGAAGGCTTCAGGTTTAAACTTTAAGTTTAAACAGCAGCTAGAGCTATATATAGGTACAAGTACGTACAGTATTTTATCCACATTGGAACAATTTACACAAATAATTCAGGCAAACCTGAACATTTTAGCTTCCTTTTGTCTTTATCTTTATGACATATATTTTCTTGAAGTACATATGAAATGTTGTGAATTGATCTACGAAAAACCTGATAATAATAGCACTTATAGGAGACAGATCTAGTGTACATGTATATACATATTCCTTATTATTTATGGTACAGTAACACATGTACATGTGGTTGAAAACTTTACTAATTAATCTCAACTGATGACCTGGTGATTATATAATTAGTATATATGATATGTGCCCTGATTTATATGCAATAAATAATGTAAATTGTTTTGTTTAAATGCAAGTCTAATGTAAAAAGTCAGATTACATTATTAAAGGAGGCACGGTAGCTAGTCTAGTCGTAGGACGCCGGGCTCATGACCGAAGGGTTGCGGGTTCGAGTCACGGCACGGCACTATGTTGTATCTTTGAGCAAGATACTTTACTCCGCATGTTCCAGTCCACTCAGCTGTAAATGAGTACATGGTTGCATTTTTGGGCAGAGCTACAATTGTTGAATGCTAGCTGTGAGTGCCGAAATGGCAGCACTGACTGTATGCTCCCCAGGGAGTTGAGAAAGATATTGGCTGCTTGCGAAGGCCCTATAACCACGGATAATAATTTGTGAACCGCTTTGAGGCGACCTACAAACTAGGTTGTGATAAAGCGGTATATACGAACCTCAAATTATTATTATTATTAGCTCACCTGGTCCGAAGGACCATGGTGAGCTTATGCCATACTGTAGCGTCCGTCCTTCAACTTTTCCTTTAAAACGCTACTAGCTCTGAATGGCCAAGTAGATTTTGACTAAGTTTGGTCGGGAGCATCCTTAGGCTAAGGGGACTCAATTTTGTATAAATGGTGGGGGTGGCCCTCCTGGGGGCAGAGGGGCGTGGCCCAATAGGGGAAATAGAGGTAAAACCTTCAAAGTCCTCCTTCTAACGTAGGGATTAAGGGATTTTATCCTAATTTAGTCTGGAGCATCCTTGGGGCAAGGGGACTCAATTTTGTATAAATGGTGGGTGTGGCCCCCCTTGGGGCAGATGGGCGGGGCCGAATAGGGGAAATTGGTAAAACCTTCAAAATCCTTCTCCTACCGTAGGGATTGAGGGATTTTATCCTAATTTAGTTTGGAGCAACCTTGGGCCAAGGGGACTCAATTTTGTATAAATGGTGGGTGTGGCCCCCCTAGGGGCAGAGGGGCGTGGCCCAATAGGGGAAATAGAGGTAAAACCTTCAAAATCCTTCTTCTAAAATAGGGATTAAGGGATATTTTCCTAATTTAGTCTTGAGCATCCTTGGGCCAAGGGGACTCAATTTTGTATAAATGGTGGGTGTGGCCCCCCTAGGGGAAGAGGGGCGTGGCCCAATAGGGGAAATAGAGGTAAAACCTTCAAAATCCTTCTCCTACCTTAGGGATTGAGGGATTTTATCCTAATTTAGTCTGGAGCAACCTTGGGCCAAGGGGACTCAATTTTGTATACCCGTAAATGGTGGGTGTGGCCCCCCTAGGGGCAGAGGGCCGGGCCGAATAGGGGAAATAGAGGTAAAACCTTCAAAATCCTTCTCCCACCCTAGAGATTAAGGAATTTTATCCTTATTAAGTCTGGAGCATCCTTGGACCAAGGGGACTCAGTTTTGTATAAACCGTGGGTTTGGCCCCCCCAAGGCCCTGAGGGGTGGGTCCAATAGGGGAAACATAGCCAATTATTCTTTAAAATCCTTCTTCTGTAGGAATGAAAGGATTTGGTCTATATTTGGTGTGGAGCATCCTTGGGTAAAGGGAAACCAATTTTGTATAAACGGTGGAAGTGGCCCCCCCTGGCAACTAAGGGGCAGGGCCCAATAGGGGAAATAGAAGTAAAACCTTTAAAATCCTTCTTCTACCAAGGGATTAAGGGATTATATCCTAATTTAGTCTGGAGCATCATTGGGCCAAGGGGACTCAATTTTGTATAAGCAGTTGGTGTGGTCTCCCAGGGGGCAGAAAGGCGGGGCCCAATAGGAAATAGAGGTAAAATCTTTAAAATCCTTCGACCATCGGGATTAAGGGATTTTATCCTTATTTAGTCTGGAGCATCCTTGGGCTAAGCGGTCTCAATTTTGTATAAATGGAGGGTGTGACCCCCCTAGGGGCATAGTGGTGGGGCTCTGTTTGAAGTTTGTTCTCGCTTTATCTCAAGTACTGGATGGATCTTTCTGAAATTTCATATGTACTTACAGCACCTACCATGGACTGCTATATCTTTACTTCATACCAATTATTTTAAACATATTCAGGTGAGCGATACAGCTAGGCCCTCTGGGCCTCTTGTGATTATTAAATTTGTTAACTTATGATTTGTTATATGGGTATACAATGTACATATAACTACAGAAGGGACACTACAATTTATATATTTTTGAAAAACTCTTTGAATACACTACTGCCTCGGACGTCAGGCTATTGGAATTAAACACCCTGCAGTGTTATTGGAACAAATGCTGATTTGTATTATGATTTATATGTTCAATATATATTGCAATTGTGAAATTAAGTTAGTCTTAAATGAAACACCTGATAATATCTATGATCAATATTTTTTGTACAGGAACAAAGATGTGTTTACTCTCAGATAATGTAACATGCGTTTATAATATTTTCGTTTGTTTATTTGAAACTTTTTGACTTAGATCAGGAGATTCATTTGATGCCAGTAGCCAGGCAGTAGAAATACCTCCTACTACAGATATTTCACCAGGTACTTTCACGGGAAAAATAAAATAAAATGATCAGAGGTTATGAAATGTACTGTAATTAACAGCTTATTTTGCAGTGGACACGTACAACTTGAAATCTTACTGAAACCCCTAGCCTGTAAAGTGGTGTCATCAGGCTGAAAAATATATTTATAGCTATAATTACATTGAGTTGTGATATATGATGTACATGTATTTTGACAGGGAGATGGAGGTCTTGGTAATGGCACTGTTGATGGTTGGGGCCTGTTATGGTCAGAATAATGATCAGGCTACTATCATGGAATGGGATGCAAGTCTAATGCCTGACCCCTACACCAATCCCAAGGCATGTGGTCGCTACGAGAATAAGCCAGCCTACGTCTGTGATCCAAACAACCTGCTCCCGGCAAAAGGAGGTAGGTCTCAATTTTTGAAATATTCAACAAAAATAAATAAAATATAACTTTTTAGGTCACCTGAGACAAAGTCTCAAGTGACCTATTGTGATCGCCTTTTGTCTGTCGTGCGTCCGTAAACAATTTACATTTTCGACTTCTTCTCCAAAACCCCTGAACCAATTTCAATGAAATTTTGCAGTAACCTTCCATGGCCAAAGGTCAACAAAAATAGTTGCCAGTTTGGTCCCCGCCCCCAGGGGCCTGAGGGGCGGGGCCAAAAAGGGTCAAATTGACTAAAATTTCAAAAATCTTCTTCTCAAGACCCAGATATGGTAGAATCAAATACTCTTCATAGATGGAAGTGTCTTAAGGTGCTTTACCAAAATTGTGAATTTCTTGACCATGGGGTCTCAATTTTCCCCCTGGGGAGGGGGGTAAACTTTACTATAGTTTATATAGGGAAATCACATTTTGGACCAACATTTGTTTAATTTCCATTGGAAGCGTAATTAAATTTAGGTTAGCATTATCAGTATTGGATAGCAGTTTGATGGTATGCACATATGAGCCCTGACTGACCCCCCGGGGCTGATGGGAGGGGCCAAAAAGGGTTGAATTGACTGGAATTTCAAAAATCCTCTTCTCAAGACCCAGATATGGTAGAATCAAACCCTCTTCATAGATGGAAGGGTCTTAAGGTTTATGACCCTAGGGTCTCTAGTTTCCCTCCTGTGGAAAGAGGGGGGGGGGCAAAATTTATTATGGTTTATAATGGCAAATGATACTTTGAATATTACATGTTAATAACTTGATTTGAATTATAACCCTGAGTTGACAGTTTGATACTTTGAAAATTTTGAGCCAGCCCTACCCACAAGGGCTGTAGGGTGGGGCCCAAAGGAGTCGGTGTGCTAACATTTCTTCATTTTCCTTGTTTAGAATCAGAGGTGCTAGTTTCAAATACTTTTTAGTCTTAAATCTGTATGCTAGATATTGAGTAAGGTGGTTTTATTGTTTTTTGTCACTAAATAATATTTCTGTTCATGTTAAAAACAAAATCAACTCTCTGTATAAATATATCAGGTGACCGTTAAGGCCCATGGGGCTCTTGTTATTTTAACCAGTCAGTTACAACTTTTTACATTGTGTCTGCCATATAGAGAGAGAGAAAGAGAGAGAGAGAGGATAATAAACCAGTGATGAGGGTTTATGCTTTACATCATATGGAGTGATATTATTATTGAGTATATGTATATCCAATATCAGTATATTTCATTGGATAAATCATCATATTTGAGAATAAACTCATCAGATTTAATAAAAATCATAATTAGGATATAGATATGTAAAGAGTGAAATATTCTATCAACTTCTATTGCCACAGTAAAATGAAGTCCATTTCATTGGCCATGTATAAAAAACTAAGGATTACAAAATATGAAAATAACAGTGAAACCCTGATATCATTCCCCTTGTTTCATTTGCAACGTCCATATGTCTGCCAACATATTGCAAGGTCACCTTTCCATGATATTATTTATGAATTCCTACATGTATATACATCACCTAACCTTTGATGTTTCGCCAAGAGTAATACCCTTGAAAATGGCAGAATTTTGTTGTACAAAAATGAAATGATGGCAATATAACAAGGTTAATTTTATGAATAATCATGCTTGGTATTTTATTTATTTGGGGTCGTCAATTTTAGCTACAGCTTAGGTTATGTGATGATATACGTTTGTCATGATGGCATTTTAAATAAAAAATGGAAGAATGATGATAATAATGATGGTACCTTTTTCTCTGAACAGCTGACATCCTTGACTGGTTGGCGGAGGGAACCTACTTGAATGACACAATGTGTCCATGTTCTGACTGGCGATGTGAATCCACCGACGCCAAACCCTATGGCACAATCATCAATGTTGCACTCGTCAAGAAAATCAAGCGACCAGAAGGGTATGTGGGGTCCATTTACAAGACATGTGGTCAAGATTTTTCAGATATAACCCTTGAAATATGATTTTACAAACTCCTGAAATTTTAAATCAGATACAGACTAATAAAGATAAGATCCTGATCAAAATTTCCAAATTGTTATCTTAATCTTGAGGAACTCGCTAAAAGTTGAACAGAAATGATTTCTTAAATTTTCCCACTACAGTTTTTCACCTGAAACTTTGTGTCTAAAAATGTGAAGTAATTCTTTTTTTTATGACATGTATGCAGACAGGATCCCACATCCGAGAACCTGCTGAATGCTGCTCGACAGTTCACCTACACTCTGACCAATGAACGCTGGAACAAGGGTGTCTGCAACAACAACATCGTCATCATGTACTCCGCTGAAGATGAAACGGTCAGTATTACATTATCGTCATTTGTATGTGGGCTACTTGCTCTTATCCAAACCCCATATACCCTCAGTCTTCATTATCAGTTACTTTGTTCAGGATGACCCTACTGAAGTCAGAATAATAACTTTGTCAAAGCATTTTAGTAATACCAATTGTTTGATTAACCAACAAACAACATTACTGAATTTTCTCAGGTAATTGATACTTAAATGAATTACAGGTTATTACCCCCCCCCCCCCCCCCCCCCCCCCCCCCCNACACTGTCAGTCTGCAAAGTTTTTCAGGGAATATTTTCTACACTATTTCACCTAGAGTAACCAGATTTGGTATGCAAGTACATCTTGGGATGGCAAAGCACAGAGTACCAGAAGTATGTCACTGTGACCTATATCCTGAGATAGATGTATGTCACTGTGACTATATCCTGAGATTGATGTACAGCTCCGCAAAAACAAACTTATAGATAGTCATTCTCTGCCTGTCTCATTGCCTGTTATTGCAGCAGGTTTGTATTGTGATTATCTGTTTTCATTCAATATGCTGCATATGTCACAGATAATATTATTTTATGCATATATTAATTAGGGAAAGCTATAATCATAACCCTCCCCTATCTTTTTTGGCTAGCACAGAGAAAATGGAGACCAAACTTGTGCTTCCTTTTATGCATTTGAATCAATTGCCTATTGGATCATCATCAATTGCTGATCATGAAATACTTACTTATTCCTGTTTGCAGCTTTTTACCATGGCTGGAAAGACATCAGCACAACGACTCAATAACGATGTTATTACGGAAATCACCAATCACCACATGCGCCACTTTAAAAATGGGAGGGACCTCACAGCCGGACTCTACAGTCTCATTGTGGACTACAGGTAAGTCTGACCTCACAGCCGGTCTCTACAGTCTCATTGTGTCCTACAGGTAGGTCTGACTTCACAGCCGGTCTCTACAGTCTCATTGTGGACTACAGGTAAGTCTGACTTCACAGCCGGGCTCTACAGTCTCATTTTGGACTACTGTTAAGTCTGACCTCACAGCGGGGCTCTAGACTCCCATTGTGGACTACAGATAAGTCTGACCTCACAGCCGGGCTACAGGCAAGTCTGACCTCACAGCCGGGCTCTACAGTCTCATAGTGGACTACAGGTCAGTCTGACCTCACAGCTGGGCTACAGGTAAGTCTGACCTCAGTTTGACTCCACAGTCTCATTATGGACTACAGGTAAGTTTGACCTCACAGTGGGTCTTTACGGTCTCATTGTGGACTACAGGTAAGTCTGACCTCGCAGCCGGGCTCTACAGTCTCATTGTGGACTACAGGTAAGTCTGACCTCATAACCAGGCTTTACAGTCTCATTGTGGACTACAGGTAAGTCTGACCTCACAGCCGGTCTCTACAGTCTAATTGTGTACTACAGGTAAGTCTGACCTCATAACCAGGCTTTACAGTGTCATTGCGGACTACAGGTAAGTCTCACTTCACAGCCGGTCTCTACGGTCTCATTGTGGACTACAGGTAAGTCTGACCTCATAACCAGGCTTTACAGTCTCATTTTGGACTACAGGTAAGTCTGATCTCATAGCCGGTCTCTACAGTCTCATTGTGGACTACAGGTGAGTCTGATCTCATAGCCAGGCTCTACAGTCTCATTGTGGACTACAGGTAAGTCTGACCTCACAGTCGGGCTCTAGAGTCTCATTGTGGACCACAGGTAAGTCTGACGATCATATAATTAATCCTGTCAGGGAAAGATGTACATAGTACGGCTGCAACAATTCATGTATATAACATCTAACAATAATTTTATACCCCAGTCAAAGGACGGGATGTAGTATTTTATCATGTGAGCCGGTGAGTGGAATGGTGGGCGCGCATGGTGTCTCAAGTGGTTTTCAACAGATTATATTCAAACTTACCATGGGAAATCGGCCAAGTTTAATAACCACCATTATCCGACTGTAATTGACAGAGTTATGCCCCTTTAAACAGTTGCTGAAACAGTGTCTGCTCGATATCTCAAGTAGTTTTCATCAGAATAATTTCAAAATTCATTGGAAGGTTGATTACTACAAAAGCTCAGAGGAGTTAGATAACCATCTTTATCTGATCGTCACTAATGGAGTTATGCCCCTTTATTCAATTGATGAAACAGTGTCTGCTCCATATCTCGTCTCAACTAGTTCACAGCAAAATTTTCACAAAACGTAAACTTGTAGAATAGAGTCCTTCAATAAGTTACTGAGGTTAATAGTACTTAACATATTCTATATTATTTATTATTCCAGGAATGTATTGCGAGGCGAGTACCAGTCCTGGCGGGAGTTTGACAAATCACAGCGCCCCATTGGGGGAGGAAATGTTCCCGTCGCCTCAGTCGCTACATTCCTCTCTCTTGCCATCGCATTTGTCCTCTCATTCAGATTTTAAACGGGGAAATATTCTCAAAACACAACAACCATCACCATCAACTTGGAAACTCTGAAACATTGCCACAGGAATTCTTCCAGGATTGTTTCTAATTCGAAATGTCTGTATGAAGGTTGTTAGATATCCAAGAAATATGACAGTTTACGATTGTTATTCATTGTTGGGGCTTTAAAGGTATAAACGTGTCATTAATGCATGTAGTACAAAAATCATTGTTGGGGGGGGGGGGGGGGGGGGTATGGTATGGTTGTATAAGACAAAAATGTCTATTTATAAAGGTGGATAGTAAGGCTGGTTTTTGTCCTACCCAGCTGTATTAAGATAAGTAGAGATAGTAAAGAAATGTAATGCATAATTCACTTCAGTTATGTTAATAGGTTTGGTTTGGTTGTCCTTCATACATATAAGGAATAAAATTTGAGTTTGTTCCTCATATAGTTAAATGTCTACTAGACTTGAAATAATGTGGGATCCAGCTTTCCTATAATGAGGAAGAAATGTAAACCTTAACACCCACCGATATTGTCTTAATACAGGACTGTGGCTTCTCGTATACTAGACAGATAACACCCACCGATATTGTCTTAATACAGGACTGTGGCTTCTCGTATACTAGACATATAACACCCACCGGTATTGTCTTAATACAGGACTGTGGCTTCTCGTATTCAAGACAGAGGCTGTTAGCGGGGTAGTTTTACAATGCTCTTGGCCCTGAACAAATTAAACCCAGCGAAATTCATTTAACTGCTGCTATGAACAGTAGTGATTCAGTTCCCCAGAATATGGCCAAGTTTTAAATCACAACAGTTTAAGCCAACAAAAGTAAAAAAAAACTACTGCTGCCCAGAGTTGACGGTAGATCAGCCACCCAAAGTCTGCCTGTGATATGTACAGAAGACCCCCACCTTCGTTGATATATTGTAGTTTCCCCAAAGGCCAATTATAAAGGGTGCTATATATCATCAAACTTAATTTTTTGCCAAAGACACTTGTGATAGGAAGTGGTCTGGCTTTCCTCATCGATTATCGAGTATCCAACATCGAATTAACATCAAACATCTGTTGGCTCTAAGCAGAAAGTGATAAATATTTTAAATACACAGATGTATTTTCATTTGTTTAGTTTTGCAGGTTTTTTTTAGAAGGATATTAAGAATGAAAAGCTTTATATATATTTGACTATGATATTTATTATAACTGAATGTATTACATGTATAGTGTATGTTGTGTGTGATGTTTTCAGATTCCACTATGTTGGTATTAGTGAGATTATTTACAGACGAGTACCTACAGGGTGAAGTAAAAAAAATAAAAAAATCTATTATTATTATTTTTGAAGAAGTACATCATATGAATATTTTAACAAAAAGAGAAATCAGAAATCGAATTGAGGCATTCAATATTAGATTTGATGATGAAATTGAATTGTTTTTGTCTTGAGATAGTTAAAAGCATCAATCATATTTTCAAATGTGTTGAGCGGTTACATCATAGTGACTTTATACCAGGAAATATGAGTCACTGCTAACCATCATTTTTCTGTAATGTAGGAGAATTTGTGATGACCACAAATGTTAACACTGTTCAAAGTGATTGATTCTGAATTTTTTCAAGTTTTGATAGAACATTGAAATTTTATGTTCCGATCTGTTATGTTATTCATCTTTCTGTAAAATATAAAGCCATTGTGCCATCCGGAAGAGAAGGTTATGCTGTCATGATTATTATATGAGTGTTGTATGGGAGGATGTCAGTTCCTGCGTTGGACCATACTATGTATGTTTTGTTAACAAAATACCAACTTGTTAGTATGGTCAGTCAGGTGATTTTGTAACTTGTTTGGGGAAAAACCTACACACGTTCCTATATTCCTGACGATATTGAAATCTTTTGGTTGAGGTACATGTACACTTGTAATGAAAGGGCAGGAAAAATGCGATTTTTTTTTTATCAGGTGGGGAAAAAATTCTTACCAGAGGTTCATTGATGTAAAAATTCCCTATCCTTTTTTAAGGGGAAATACTTGTCCATGTATTAACACATTCATTGTATTTATATTTTACATCCATTTATTTAGTCTGTGAATGTTATTTGAAAATCATACGTGTAATGCCTCTAGTTTTAACATAATGCTTTTAATTTCAGCATCTTAGTCGTTTTATTAGATATACATACACTTCTCCCATTGAATGGTATGACAGTAATCCCCGTGTCTAACAAAGATCTGGTTTATTAAGAGTAATTGTATAAAACATATCTATCCATTTTAATTTAAAAGAAACTGTTGTAGAATTGATCAAATTCTTCCAGATTCATAATTCATACAAAATAACAAAATACTCAGTGTTTTCGTGTGTGAAGATCCTTAAACTACATTGTATTCTTGTGTAGATGTTAGATTAAACAGATTTATTAAAGGAAGTTGTTCAGCATTTTACCTGGAGTACAGGGTTTCCTGTCAAAGTTTGACAGAACTGTATGATCACAGGGAATGAGAGTTGTTTTAGATATACATATATTTTATAAATGTTATTTATGTACGACGTTGTAAATGTTTTCTACCATATATATAAGTAAGTGCCTTATTCTGTATTTTTGCTTGACATGTATCATAATAGCGTTTTATCTCTATATTTTTGTTCAATGTAGACAAGACTTGTAAATTGTATCATTATGGATCATTAGAGATCTTAACATCCTTATGATCAAGACCCTTCAGTACTTTGAAGAGGCTTAATTAACCTTTCAGCCGAAATATTTTATAACAATTTCGGTTAAAAAAAGAAAAATGTTAATAACAGAGTTTAAAGATACACTCGCTGGCATTGATAAATCTCAGAAAATGTCTGATGTAGCTTATAACCTGAATTAAAAAGTTTAAAACAGTGCTTCTTGTAACACAAGGGAGGGAAATCCAACAAAGAGAATATAAACTAATTACTTGAGTGAAGATTTTGTAACATTTCTGATTTCTAATTTAAGAAGTGATTTTAAAATGTCATCAAATTTGAACAAAAGAGTCAAACTATCAAATTTGAATTCCTTGTAGAGCACTGTGTCATTATAACAGTACCAATGAGTGATGAATGGCCTTGTTACAATTGTTGGAGGAGGAAATATAATTTGCCACAGTTATTTACTAACATTGTACGAATGAATTTGGTCTTGTTTTAGGATTTTGTACTATTTCATATTAAAAAAAGATACTTTTACATTTTTAGGATCATAGGTTGTTTCTTCTTTTTCTTTCCCTTTTATTTTTTTAGAAAAGTAAGACATTCATTTTCTCTTTAAATTTTGAAAAAAAATGTATTTTATTGAAATATGTTGAACCAATATTTCTTAAATCAATATTTCACTTTATTTGACATGCACAGAAAATTCAATTGCAAATTGTTTTTGAACTTTAAAGAATCTCGAACGTCTGTTCATATCATCACTGTTTGGTGGTAGATGAATGCTGTCTATGTATGCCACTGTGCTTGCCTGCCTGCAAGATTGACAAATAAACATTTATATTTTTCACCAAAAAATCTGTTTTCTTGTATTTCATAGAGCACAAAGTTAAGATTGCTTTGTCCAGCGATTGATCCGTTAGGTTTTCTAAATGTGCTGAGTGGTGGGGATGTTTATTTAAGAAAATGGACAGATTGGAGGGTTACTTTAAAGAGTACAGATCAATTAATGACAGCCTTATACTGTCGGTCGCTTTAAAATTAATCTTTTATGAAAATAAAGTGATTTATCGATCATAGGTTGCAAAATGAAGTTGACAAATACTGATAACCGCTATATATTTGTGTGTATTCTATGAAACTTGTAGGTTTTATTGGTGAATACTTCGTTTTCCTGAGAGGAAGCTATTCCAATATTTACAGCGATAATTGCTGAAGATTTAAATTTGTGAGCTAGTCCTCTAGGGATTTAATGTGAAAATTAATATTTCACAAAAATAAAGTGGTTTACAGATCATAGGATGTAAAATGAAATCGAGTAACATCTCAGTGATTTTTCTATTTCTATGGTGACTTTTTACTTACAGGTACTTTTGGTGACAGTATTCTTACAGTTCTAACTGGTTGGATTTTTGTAACCTGTTTCAAAACATTATGAAAGCTTTGGGAGATAAAGGTCTACCAACTGTGGATTCCCATGCAAACAGTGTTTTAAATTGCCAGTGCAATGTATGGGTGTTAAATTTCGGGGAGATGTAAATCACTGCATGTTAAACAAATACACTTATTTTTTGGCAAAAAATGACGAAGATAATACCAAAGTGTCAACACCAATCAAAATCGATGAAAACGGCACAATATGAACAAAGGAAAGATTTACATAAGGACCCCGGAAAAAAGGTAAAGCCTTATCCTCCAGTGCGGTTAATAGGGTTTTAATGTTACTTGGTATGCAACATCCTCGGGAGTACTGGGATTAAATGTTATAATGACGAAGAATGATGTCTCCCTCCAGAGCCTGGGGGCAGAGTAGCAAGGACCCGATAGGGAAAAATAAAGATAAAATGTTTAGAATTATACTCCTTCGGTCCCTTCACAAGTACTAGCCTCGTCTAGATATGGCAATACAACTTTAAAATAGTACAGGTGTATTGACAGACGAGGCTAGTACGTGTGGTTCCATCGTCAATTATAGGTTGATATAACGTACCAAGTATTGGGAGACGCCGCCGGGAAGAGAAGGGAGACAGGAAAGATAAAAAACGGAAAAGATTCAAAGTGTTGCAATAGGGGCAGCAGATAAACATAAGTCTCTTCAATGTCCTCTTAGTAGAACATTATAGAAGAAAGCCCCCGATTCTGCAGCCCCCCTCAATAGTTGCCTCTTTATATTACGACACACAAGCACTAGTACTGGGATACAGCAAGCAGGTACATGCTTAGTCTCCTCAATGCCCCATTAACGGAAGACATGGACGAAGCTACTCCCGTCAGAGGTCAGATAGTTAAGTGGAAGATTCATATCCGCCGAGTTCTACGTTCAGATAAAGTTTCTAGGCCAGTTTCAAAATACAATGATTCTCTACTTGAATAAGAAGGTAACCCGGTGATTATCCTAGCTTAAACCATCAACCTGAAGTTTTTTTTAATTTGTCTGCGTCACCGAGAGTGCACCCATCCCACACCCATATCATCCCATACCTCACAACAGTATTATAATAGAGGAAGAATGTACGATATATAAATTTTACTTAAAGTTCTTTTACTTAAAATAAATTTCAATTTACGTAAAACGCTTATATATATAACTGCTTCGATACCTTTTTACAAATATTTTCAATATGGGTACTCCACTTACAATATGGGTACTCCACTTACAATATCGGTACCCCACTTACAATAATGTTACACCACTTACAATATGGGTACTTTCAATATGGGTACACCACTTCCAATATGGGTACTCCACTTACAATACTGAACTTGCCTGTTTTTTCAACATATTGTGGCTAATGGCGTCGCTACCCACAGCTTTACTAATATAAAAGATTTTAAAATGTCTATGATCTCATTCATGTGGAACGGTATGACAAATAAAGTGGAGTCTAATAGACTATCCGAAGTTCTACTGTCGGAACGTTAATGTTAATATAAACTTTATTTCATTTTTTTTTTTCATTTTTGCATTTGCAGTATGATGTAAAGCAATACACAGTTGTTGAAATTGGATTTGGAAACAAGTTTTACAACTTATGTAGATCCATCTCTAGAAAAAGCTGGGGCTGCCAGAGATAGAGCAGACTCAAGTTTGAAATCGAGCTCAGGAACGCGCTGGCATTATGCATGGGAGGCCTGGCCAGACGGCGTCAGCGGCGAGCATAATGCATGCGGTATGTGATTGTCCGTACACTTTATGTTATAAAAATATGTAAGCGCCACTTGTTAGTTTTGCCCCGTCCCAGCTTTCGTAAACACAAAAGCGTTGTCAGCAGTGACGTACATGTACAGTAGCAAATATTTTTTCGGAGTGTATGCATGTCGAGCGTCCGAGGCGCGTATCGTCGGAGGAAAGGGAACGAATGGGGACCATAGCTGAAAAAAACTAATAGGTCCTAGAAGCATTGACTTAGATAGCTCATCTAATTCCTTGCTAGAAGCAATCTCCCTTGTTCTGGGAACTCCTTTTAGACTGATTATTACCAAGTAAAACCCTACTTTTCATATGAATAGTATTAAATTTTGTGCTTCTTTGATTATTTTGTTTTGTGTATTGACAAAACATAAGTAACAACACTATCTTATCAGATAGCACAGCACATTGGTCCGCATCCATAGATATGTTTGTAAAATGAACTATTGATATCCTATATAAGATTGAAGTTAAATTCTGCCTAAAATGTCGTTAAATCATCAAGTTAACGTAGCAAGGGGAATCGAAATTTGAATTGACCGCCATGTTGGAAAGTTCGTCTCTCTTGCGATATAGGTCAGACGTCTATATATGGGTGACATGACCCAATATGCATGGACATTGAAGTAAACATGGCGGTATCAGTAGTAATATTATATTTTGGCCATGTAAGTCATTTATATAAAAGATAATTGAGATAATAGATAACTGCACGCGTGATATGTCATGGCGGTCATTTCTACACCCCCCNAGACGTGAAATTATATAAATAAAAAATCTCGTCGTCAGAGGGTAGTTATCGCAGCTATGCATTTGCTGATGTAAGAGAAGCTCTATGTCTTTCATATAATATCAAAAATCACATATTATACCACGTCCGTATTTGAAGAGTGTTTCTGACGGCGGAAAAAATAGATCATGATGGACGAACTTTCCCCAATTAGCATAATCGTGACGTCATAAAGCCTGCAACGTCATGTTATCTGGCACATTTACAACCTGCCCAATGTATCATGGGCCCAAACGGATAATTCACTCACCTTATTACATTCCTGAAGATCTCCCACTCACCTTATTACATTCCTGAAGATCTCCCACTCACCTTATTACATTCCTGAAGATCTCCAACTCACATTATAACGTTTCTGAAGATCTCCCATTCATCTGATTACGTTTCTGAAGATCTCCCACTCACCTAATTACGTTTCTGAAGATCTCCCACTCACCTTTATTACATTCCTGAAGATCTCCCACTCACCTTATTACATTCCTGAAGATCTCCCACTCACCTTTATAACATTCCTGAAGATCTCCCACTCACCTTTTACATTCCTGAAGATCTCCCACTCACCTTATACATTCCTGAAGATCTCCCTCACGGAATTTTAGTCACGGAGTCCGTGTCAATTACTAAGCTTTTATGTATATCATCATAAGTTAAGCTTTCATCTTGTTACACGTATGACATAATTATGAAGTCAATCTAATTAAAACCGTTTACTGGTATGTCGCGTCGACATATCAGTAAATAGGAGCGATGCTTGGATCTAATTTTATAGTTAGGTGGTTAAGAAGTAATTCTGTTTTAAGAAAGATCGGAAAACTGGACAGAAACCATGCTTTTCTTTCATCCCTTTCGAAAAGTACACTATTAGTATCTTTCCCTTTTTAGTTATTTATTTAAGTTTGATAGTGAAGATTTCCTTGCCATATTTCCGGATATCGGAACTTTCCGTAAACGAGAAAGCACGTTTACGAAAAGTGCCGCTGGTTCCCGATTGAGATTGAAGATAAATCCAAAAGAGGTGGGCGGAAACACGTGATATGCCACGTGATTCTATTGTTCGTTCGGAAAGCATCATAATTGTAATTTTTCATTGTATAGTCATGAAGACTCTAGAAGTCTCCCGAACGTCTTAACAACGGCGAGTATAGAATGCGGGAGATCTGAAAAATGAAAATGAAATTGTTTACAATTTCCCACTCGAACTTTATCAAAGTTAATAGCAGGAACATTGATTTAAATAACTTTCTTGGTTATATCTGGAAACCAGAAGCTTATTATAAGGTAAGTCTCGCTGTAAAAGCCAAGGATACATCAAATAGATTCTTCATTCCATGTCGTGCTCGTGTCCTCGTATCTTTGTTCGTGATGTTTGTTTTAAATGGGCTTCAGATACTTGCTCCATATATATCATAGGTGTAGTCACTTTAGAATTGTCAGCGTATATTGTTTAACTATGCCTACTGTATTGTACGGAGTTAAAGTTAGTGTTTTATAATAGAACACACCAGAATCTTTTTAATATTCCTGATTTCCAGAACCAAATATTCAAGGATGTATGGACAAAAGAGCGACCAGGACTGTTGCGGCAGTATGTTGCTGAAGTTGCACTCAATCAGGTAATGCAATCCATACTAGAATAAAGTTTTTATTTATTCCATATTATAAGACATACTATATATATTTCCACACCAAGCACAGAGTCTAAAATTCTGTCGATAATTAACAATAATAGTATTATATAAACATATTATTGGGTATTGTTTATATCTCTATTATTGTTAATTATTGACAATAACAGACTTACATGTATGTGTACCAAGTTAATATATATGTTCAAGGACAACAAATAAAGATTCCTCTATACTTTGATCAAAGATTCTTTATTAAAAAATACCTGTTTAATATTTAATGTAATCTTTAAATGCATACTTCTGATTTTGAAAAGAAGGATTGGTAGCAAAAATTAACATTCTTAATGTTTTAACAAAGATGTAGATATAAGCATGTCCAAAAATACATTAGAGTACTCTTCTATACTTCCTCACTAAATAAGGACAAACAACATTAAATTTTAACCAAAATTGCAGACAGCAGAAAACCAACTGAATTATTTTCGTCATTTTAATATCGTCACTTGGTTTGCGACCATCCCAACCCTCCATCCCCTTCCCCCTAATATTATGATATCTTATTGCAGCTGACTGTCATTATAAAAATTCTACAGGTCCTGGGACCTTCTCTTCTCCCACTTGTGACTTCAACCCTAGACTTCACTTTCAATTTCAATCCCCCCATTAACCCAAACCCCCATGGCAGGTACCGAGCCGTTGCATACACAATATTAAATATGACTCTCTTATGTTATATCACAACATATGAAAATGTAAACACTATTGTTGCTTGTTTATATAACATGCAATTATTTGAAATCTTTATCTTGTAGACATTCACAATTTACTGAATGAAATTTTCTAACAATTCTTCCCGTTTCAAGGCACACCAAGACCCAAAATCATATAAAGCTATAGAGGTGAGACAAGCAATGACCCCTGTATCACCAGTACAGTTGACATCAGTTATGAACCCTCCTTCATCACCAGTACAGGTGACACCAGCAATGAACCCTATTTCATCACCAGTACAGGTGACACCAGTAATGACTTCATCATCACCAGTGCAGATGACACCAGTAATGACTTCATCTTCACCAGTACAGATGACACCAATAATGAACCCTATTTCATCACCAGTACAGATGACACCAGTAATGAACCCTATTTCATCACCAGTACAGATGACACCAGTAATGAACCCTATTTCACCACCAGTACAGGTGACACCAGTAATGAACCCTACTTCATCACCAGTACAGATGACACCAGTAATGAACCCTACTTCATCACCAGTACAGATGACACCAGTAATGAACCCTACTTCATCACCAGTACAGATGACACCAGTAATGAACCCTACTTCATCACCAGTACAGATGACACCAGTAATGAACCCTACTTCATCACCAGTACAGATGACACCAGTAATGAACCCTACTTCATCACCAGTACAGATGACACCAGTAATGAACCCTACTTCATCACCAGTACAGATGACACCAGTAATGAACCCTACTTCATCACCAGTACAGATGACACCAGTAATGAACCCTACTTCATCACCAGTACAGATGACACCAGTAATGAACCCTACTTCATCACCAGTACAGATGACACCAGTAATGAACCCTACTTCATCACCAGTACAGATGACACCAGTAATGAACCCTACTTCATCACCAGTACAGATGTTGCAGGCAATGACCCATTCAACATTATCACTGTCCCCATCAGTAAGTACTTTTAGATTTTACCATATATATCCTGAAAGAATTAAAGTGGATAGGTGGGCTTATTACAAGACAATGAAAATCCTTTTGTTGACATTTCTGATGAACTTAAATAAATATGCTAATAGGGGAGCTGGTTTATTACCAGTCATTGACCTATTTCCTGATAAATACAGTGTGTTTGGTTGGTGATTTTTTTTAATAATTACTATGAAAAATATTAATTATAGGTTGGCTAGTAGAAATTTTTCAAAATCATTCTACGGCCTAGTATTCTAAAGCTATGAAATTGTACATCCCTGTGAACAGTGACAATAAAAGGCATCTAAATTGAAATGACTATTTTGTTCAGATTCTGGTACCCCACTGGCTGGAAGAACAAACCCCACAAATAACATCTCCAGCTGCTTCAAAACATGTAAATAGGGTGAGTTTGACCCACATTGCTTTGTCTAAAAGGAGATATTCAATTTTATTATTTGATATGTTGTTGATGTTTCAAAATTTAAACAACAAATCCAACTTCTTGTTAACTAGACCAACAGTATATTCATATGATGGCAGTGTTCTTTCAATCCCTTGATTTCCTCAAACATCATAGAATTTTCTGACATTTGAAGTAGTTGTGAATGTATAAGGCATACTTTAGCATAATTATTTGCAGAGTTAATGCCCTTTGCAATCAGTACCTATGATATCCTTGAAATTCAGTGATAATATAAACTTTCCCTTACTAATTCTATATTAGTCAAGAAACATATTACCTGAAATATATTTATAGTTTACTTCAGCTGTAGTATATCATGTTATTTTTGTATTTCAGTCCATATGGAGCATTGAGTCGTCTCGGCTGTCAACAGAATCATCTACTTCATCGGAGAGTACCTCATCTGGGAGGTTATCTCTACCATTTGAAGGTAAATCAATTGCAATGTCTAATATATATGTTGAGTGATTAAGAACTAAACTCTTTTATAAACTTAATAAGTTTGAGGAAAATGAAAACCATATAAATATTTTTTTTTCATAATTTTCCTTTTTCTGAAACTTATTATTGTCATTTTGCTTTGCAAAACTTAAAAGTGTGCAGAAATTGATGGGAAATCTTTTTCAGATACACAGTAAATAATTGCCATTCTGCACAGCTTTCTTTCTTGAAACAGATGTTTTGAGAAACAACTTTAAGCTTACCTTTATTCAATATTGGAATGGATATCAATTTATCTTCAATTTTCGTATTAGAGGGTTGCAAATGTTTTGAGAAACAATTTTAAAGCTGACCTATATTCAATATTTGAATGGACATCAATATATCTTCAAATTTCATTTTATTTTGTAGTTGTGCGACCTGGTAGTCCTTACCCTGACTACCAGATCAGGAAGTCGTCGATCCATACTCCCCACGTCTCATTCCACATCCTTGACCCCCGCATTGTCATATTTACCAAAGAAACCAGTGGTGTCTTCAAGGTCCTTGGGAGCGGGGCATCAGGAAGTGTGTACCACGCCAGGCTCCTGTCGTCTGGACACCAGCTCGCCGTAAAACTATACCATCAGGCTGAACTGGTGCCACACTTAATAGTCAATGAAGGGATGATAATGGCTCTCCTACAGAACACAGGAGTGGTGCCAAAATTCTTTGGAGTGCTGCCGGAGCCAGGGGACATACAAAAATTCACTCTTGTCCAGGAGTTTTTTGGTGATGGTATGACATTGTATAAACTCATTGGGATGATGAACAAACATCAAATTACTTTGAACGAAAAAGAGACCATCACCCTATGTTACAGACTGGTTCATGCACTTAAGGTAAGTTATTTAAATAATCTACCTGTGAACTAGCTTTCACTTCATCTACTACTCACCTTATTTTCCATTTTACTAACTTTAATATTCCTTTCAAGGAAATTTTATGTAAGACAATTATATACTTTAAAATAAAATAAAATAAGGTTTTCCAAACAAATATCGTAAACAAAGTAAAACATAATGATAAGGTTCACAAGGTATAAATTACTAGGTAAACTTTATACCTAGTTTTAAGTTTATGGACATAAATTACAGGTTATACATTGTTATAAGTAAATGGTTATGTACAGCATATATATTTGCTTATAAATTAAGGGTTACTTATCTACAGTTTGAATGTGGCTATAAGTTAATACCAAAACTTACAGTTATACTTAGTTAATAGTTCAGGGTCAGAGGTTACAGTTTATATCTGGATATAAAAAGAAAGATTACAGGTTACAGTTGATGTTTGGTTATATCAATATATGTTAAGGGTTACACAGTTAAACTTCATATCTGGTTATAAGTTCCTTGTCAAAGGTTCCAGTTAATACTTGGTGATAAGTTAAGGGTCGAATGTTACAGTTAATATTTGGTTATAAGTAATGAGTTAAAGGTAACTGTCAATACTTGGTGATAAGTTAAGGGTCAAAGGTTACAGTTAATATTTGGTTATAAGTAAGGAGTTACAGGTATCTGTTAATACTTGGTGATAAGTTAAGGGTCAAATGTTACAGTTAATATTTGGTTATAAGTTAAGGGTCAAAGTTTACAGTTAATATTTGGTTATAAGTTAAGGGTCAAAGTTTACAGTTAATATTTGGTTATAAGTTAAGGGTCAAAGTTTACAGTTAATATTTGGTTATAAGTTAAGGGTCAAAGGTTACAGTTAATATTTGGTTATAAGTAATGAGTTACAGGAAACAGTTAATACTTGGTGATAAGTTAAGGGTCAAAGGTTACAGTTAATATTTGGTTATAAGTAAGGAGTTACAGGTAACTGTTAATATTTGGTGATAAGTTAAGGGTCAAAGGTTACAGTTAATATTTGGTTATAAGTAATGAGTTACAGGTAACTGT
>NW_018406643.1:452269-588104 GCF_002113885.1 Mizuhopecten yessoensis
ATGATACAGAGAGGCAGTCAAATTGTAACTTAACAAACCGGGAATTCAATATCAGGTAAAGAATGATACAGAGAGGCAGTCAAATTGTAACTTAACAAACCGGGAATTCAATATCAGGTAAAGGATGATACAGAGAGGCAGTCAAATTGTAACTACACAATACAAGTGTTTGATCCTTATTTAGCAAATCAATAGGTAATTTTTTATCGCTTTGTTTTGGTGAAATATTTTCAATTAAAGTTCAATATATAAAATGAGATAAGTGTATACTATACATGAACATTAGTTTCAAATCATATTTTATTTTTGTAAAAAATATCTTGGTGGAGTTGAATTATCGTTGACAACTTTCAAAGCACTGGAACTACTCAGGGACAGTTTCTGTGACTTAACTGACCAGAACCTGTATTGATTAATGTATTTCTGTGCTGGAACTAAGGAATTAATCGTTTGAAATTGTTATACAAAAAGCAAACCTATTTGTAATTTGCATTATAATTGTAGGGTATTTAATCTGAAAGCATTCAAACAGTTATTTTAATGTGGAAAATAATTTGTTTATAATTAAAGCTGTAGATGAAGGGATTGAACAGCGTTTTTAAGATTTTCTAACATCCATTTGGTTACATCCATATTAAACATGAATCCCTAGCAGGCTTCATGCAATATGGATGTTACCAATTTGCCTTCATACCGGCATGAAAAATCTAAAAACATCGTTCAATCCATATATTTACATTTTTACTTTCGAACAATTGTTTAATTTAATTTATTTAAAATTAAACAGCCATATTAATTAAACAAAATTGGCACCAATAACAAATCGTAGCCATTTGAGCGTTTGGCGCAGAGGCATTTTCAATGTTATCTGAAGCGAAGCAACAAGACTATCATTGAACAAGGTCAATCTATGATGCCATAAGTAAACCATGTGTTATATCAAAAGAGTTTTTGCTTTTATACTCAAATGAAATGCATTTCTGCTAGTACTGTTCATAAAGTGGGTTGCAGCGCAAATGTTAACACAATTATTTAAAGAATAATGTTTTTTTATTTATAGATACATCGATTTTGGTTTGGCTACATTTGGTGTTGGAATGACCTATGAAAAGTCAAACGAACCAAATTCTGACATTAAATACAGTTTTTTGGCACCAGAGGTCAGACAGGGAGACAATCCAACCAGTGTGGCTGCAGACATCTACAGTTTAGGGATTTTAATTGGGGAAATCGGCTGGAGAATCGACGAATTAGAGGACATCAGTGAAAGATGTACGGATCAAGTCGCCCTCGCAAGGCCGAGTATGGACGAACTTGTCATGATGATGGATGGACTATAGTCAACCTCGTTAATAAGATCGGTACATCCTCTTACCGTCCTCATCAAAGCCCGCCCCCGGGAATATTGAGGCCATCACTTCATATCAGTATAGATCAATTATTTGAAAAAAATAAGTAATTTTTAGGCCATGATTAATCATAAAAACTTATCGATCGGGTCTGTTGTCAATAGGTATGTTCCCTTTGAACATTTTTGAATTCAGTGTATTCTGTCCCTCTGTTCACCTATAAAAACCATCTGTCTATCACAACTATTTCAAATATTATTGATTTTTAAATCATCGCAACTAATCTTATCATTCCGTGTGTAAATGAAGACATTTAAAGACTATTAATTAAAGGCAGTCAGATGAAAGAACCTGTCATATTCTCAATAAAAAACGTTTTACTGTATCTCAATTTGAAATCAAAACAGATAGTTGCCAATTTGTTAATTCTTAGCTGTTTTTTGTAATAGAAAAGATATTTTTATGCCATATCTTGCAACTCTTTTACATGGTAATATTTTGAAACCCTACACTTGTTTTTATTTCAATTTCTAAAATCTGTGATATTTATCTTTTATATACCCTTTATGTATCAATATAAGCTTTAAGATTCAGTGTTAAGTGAGATACATGTTATATGATATGTACATATATCGTCTACTTTGGTATATATATTATGTACATTCTAATGTTTATACATTCTACCTATATATTGTTATAGTTTGATGAACTTTACATTATACTCAGACTGCAGTGCTACATTTTTATATTAGATGCAGTACAATTGTAAGTTTTTACATACAATATCAAAATATTTATGTTTATGACTAATGTGTTCCATACAGAACCTGATGTTTATGATTTTTTTTTTTCAAAGCCCAATATTTGTCTAGTACGAAATCCTTCCTGTCGTTTTCTTCCATGCCACAGTCAACCAGTCTCGTAAGGCTTGAAGCTCAATGCATACCCCTTTTCTAGCCCGTCCCCAACCATTTTGATAATTATATGTGTACACTACAGGGTTCCCTGGTTTAGATTATTTTTTTAGTTTAATAATTGGAACAAGTGGATTAAATTTGAAAAAGGTTACATTTGCGCCTACAGTAGTTCTATCTGATCATAAGTCAAACATTGTGTATAATCGTCATCATTATTTTATTTTTTATGGAATTAATTCCAATCTTTTTTTTACTTTGATAAACAATTCCTGTTTAATCTTTTAATTCTTGTCTCTCTTTAATGTTTAGCTCAAAGAAACTGTATTTTTCTGTATGACTATTTTTTTCATAGAATTTTAAAGAAACAATTTAACTCTTTCAATATTAGTAAGTAACCTGAATTCTATTAAGTGGGTATAGGGATTATTTTTGGGGAGAGGAAAGTAGAAATACGTGATTTGCAGAACAGGATGCAATCCTCTGGCACACCGTGAAAAGTTGTAACATTGCAAGTCGCTGGCGTGGACTCGAAACCCGTAAACTTGGCCTGCTGCACATCAGAGAGTTCTACTAATTTAAATTATTATATATACCGGTACTTATGAGATTAAAACCAAATTTTTGGGGAGGGTGGGGTGAAAATACGTGATTTGCAGAACAGGATGCGATCCTCTGGCACACTGTGAAAAGTTGTAACATCGCAAGTCGCTGGCGTGGACTCGAAACCCGTAAACTTGGCCTGCTGCACATCAGAGAGTTTCACCAATTTAAATTATTATACATTTTACGAGTTTGATTGAACAAATGTCTTGCGGGGTAATATGGGTTGCCACTAACATAGCTTATTTAATTTTCTTTGTTCACAATTTCTCCTAAATATCTAGATTTAATTTCATTCTCATATTCATGGTTTTCCAGAGTTTATTTTTTTTAAATATATTATCAGTGTATAGTTATTTCAATTTAGCTTCCAAGCAGATACACAAAGATTGGCACGTTCATTTTTTGTTAAAATTATCCTATCAAGATATATGTATATATGACTTGTATTCCATCCAGAAACTTACATTTAATTCCAGTATTTGTTTTTTTCACAATGGTCTCGATGACCTTGGTATGTCCCATATTTGCCCCCTCCCCACCATTTTGATATATGCTTACTGGGTGTCCTGTTTAAGATTTTCTAATTTAACAATTATGCAAATTAAAGCTAAATGGATTTCAAGCAAGATGATATAGTTAATAGTAAAATCACTTACCGGTAATTAATTGTTCACAAAATTATCCTGCTTTAAATTCATTCCAATATTCATGTTTTTCCAGAATTTTGATATTGATCAATATTGGCATCAATATTTAGTAAAATAATTCAAAATTTAAATGGCTGATATATTTTATTGTATACACATAGATAGAAGTATAACTTTAAGTCATGTTCTCTATGAAACAATTCATTTTAATGACTGTATCTCAAACTGTTAAATTTCAATGGGAATCTAATAAAGTTGTTATCATTCCATTATCATTGATACTGTCTTTGCTTTATTCATGTTTTATTTTTGATATCTCCAGAGGAATCAGGAGAGAAATTTTCCTGTTTATTCCATCGTAAAATGTCTGTTTTCCATCCACCGATCATCACTATTTTGAGCTGACCTATTCAGAGTTTTTCATTTAAATGACTTTGTTTTAAGAACCGAAAAGCCTAGATTCATGATATGAGGCACATAGCTTCCTAGGATGAAGTTGAACAAAGTTTGCAACTAAAAATGACCTGGACATAGTTTCAAGATCACAGGGGTAAAAGAAAAACAAAACAAGAGGCACAAAGGGCCTGCATTGCTCGCCTTGTATTAATCTCACACTTGTAAGCTTAAAAGTTGCCTAAAATATAGCTCCAGACAAAATATATTAGTATTCATTACTATGACCGTAAGTGGGTCAGAAAAACATGTTAAAAGATTTAAAATCAATTGACATTTAAAGGTTTTGAAAGTGGGTAATCACCCTTTATCCAAGCATGTAACTGGCCAAATATCAACACTTTGGACTTTTTGGTTATTCAGAAGAAGTTGTCTGAAGGTTTAAAACATATTTGACCCCTTGTGACCTTAAATATAAGTCAAGGTCATACATTTGAACAACCTTGGTAGTCTTTCATTCAGGCATGCTACTGGCTAGATATCATCCTGGGCCTTTTGGTTATTCTGAAGATGTTGTTTAAAGGTTTAAAACATAGTTGATCCCTGTACATGTGACACTGAATATTTGTCAAGTTCATTCATTTGAACATACTAAGTAGCCCTACATTCAAGCATGTTACTGGCAAAATATCATCATCCTGGGTCTTTTTGTTATTCAGAAGATGTCATTTAAAGGTTTGATACATATTTGACCCATGTGACCATGAATATAAGTAGGTCATTCATTTCAACAAAGTTCGTAGCCATTCATCCAAGCATGCAATTGACTAAATATCAATATATGGGCCCTATGGTTATTCAGAAGATGTCGTTCAAAGGTTTCAAACATATTTTATCCCTGTAACCTTGAATATAAGTCAAGGTCATATATTCAAACAAACTCGGTAGCCCTTCATCCACGCATGTTACATTGCTAAATATCATTATCCTGTGCCTCTTTGTTTTTCAGAAGAAATTGTTTAAAGATTTGAAACATATTTGACCCCTGTGATCTTGAATATAGGTCAAGGTCATTAATTTGAACAAACTCAGCAGCCCTGCATCCATGCATGTTACTGGTTGATATCATTATTCTGGCCCTTTTTGCTATTCGAAAAAAAAGTTGTTTATAGGTTTAAAACATTTGACCTGTGCGACCTTGAATATAAGTGAAGGTCATTCATTTGAAAATATAACGTACTTTGTAACATTTTTTCAAGTATGGTACTGGTCAAACATCAAAATTCGGGGTATTATGGCTATTCAGCAGATATCGTTTAAAGGGTTAAAATATATTTGACCCCCTGTGACCTTGAATATAAGTCCAGATTCCTGTTTGCATTAGCTTTTTCTCAGAAAGTACCCTGACAGATTCTTCTCATATTTCGCAAGAAAGTCTTAGTTCTTTCAAGGTCTTGTGGTCAATTAAGTTAAAACTTTCAACAACTTCTTCTGTACAATCCAAAGGCCAATGGGGATACATTTTTTCGCCAGTAGCCAGCAGGGATAACAAAACTATCAAGTTTGTTCAAATCACCTTGACCAACTTTCAACGTAATTGGGGGTCAAGTGATTAAAGATCTTCGGACAACTTCTGAATATAGACCTGTAGTATTCTGGAATGGAAGACTACCGAATCGTTCAAATAAATGACATTGACTGACTTTCGAATTCACAGAGGTCAAATATGTTGGATTCTACTCAATAAATAACCTCTACTCAAGGTAAAGGATGAAGCTGTTTTGTCAAGAGCATGTGTGAATGAAGGCCCACCAATTTTCTTTAATTAAATGACGTAGACCCACTTTTTAAGATCAAGGGGGTCAAATATGTTAAAATATCTAAACGGCCTCTTCTCAGCAGGGACAGTATATAGACTATATGTCCCTGTTCTCAGTAACCAAACGTCTCAGGGTAATATTATTTGTTTGCCAGTGGAATGTTGGTATGATAGGCTATCACGTTTGTACAAATGAATGACCTTGACCAGCTTATAAGACCACAAAGATCAAATGTGTTTAAAATTAAATAAACCTTTTTCTCCACAATCAAAAATCTAAAGATAGTGATATTTTGCTAGGAGACTATTTGGATGATGGACTACAAAGCTTGTTTAAATGAATGACCTTGACCCACTTTTATGGCCACAGTGGTAAAAGGCTTAAGAAATCTAGAAAAGAAAATCGTCTTCATAACCAAATACACAGAAAGGTAATGTCTGGCATGTCGCTAAATTTAGTCCATTGTTTTGTATTCTATCTTCTTCCTTTTAGTGTTAGATTGATACCAGGTGAGCGATACTGATATTTTGTCCAATAAAGTTGTAATGAAAAAAAATGGAGATGTTTCATTATATACTCGTTTCAGTGTCCGCGTCTTTTAAAGACTTTCAAAGACGAAATATCTAATAGAACGTTATATATACAACTAAGCTAACTCAACAAGTATTAACAAAGAAAGTGTCCCATCTAAAGGGGCGGCGATACAAAACAGCTACTTCGTTATTTGAGGAAAACCGGTAAAATAGTTTGAATTAGAATATCAGCTGACATTTTAGATTGAGGAACAGCTATAGTGTAGACAGATACCATGAAAGTGAACGTAAAATAGTCTTTCGTTGTACCATTAAGGTACATTTTTATACTGAAATCTTTTTTTTAAATTTTCAAACACTACGTCAGATCTACCCATAAACTAAAAATATAATTAAGTGCTTAAACCCCCAACATATTCCATGTTAAAAAACATAAAGTCTTTATAATCATCAATTGTTAGAAAAAAAATAAAGACTGCGTTAGAAAAATTTGCGGATGCGTTCTATTTAACTGGTATCTCGTCTATTGAATAACAGGCGCGTGTTAATGTATACATTGCTTTACTCTGTATTGTTGACATTGTATGTATTGTACTTAAATTCTGATAAGCCATACGATTTGAGATAAATAAGAACTTGAACTTGAACTCTTTATGATTAGTTATCATGTTTTGTCTGACTTAAACATTAAAAAATACAGGAAATTTCTGTGTACATTCGGAACACCTCGCCTTTGCTACCTAGCCAGTTTCGTAGAAAATGACGAAAGGGTATTCCGAATGCTCTGTGCCTAGACATGTTCGGGCTTGATTTCAATCACATCACCAATACGTTTCTATATTTGTATTAACATTTTTTGATGTTTTGATAGAGCAATTGTCACAATTTAGGTATTAACTGTGTTTTAATTAAATTTTTCAATTCAATTTATTACCAAATGCACATTGCATATAGGCGTACAGAAATATACATATAGATAAATCCTTTACAAACATCTTGTACAATGGCGGAGAACATATGCAATAGATTCAATTCCATACATACTATTTACAAATTATGAAATTGGCATAAGTTTGGGAAAACTTTAAGGTTCTCCTAAGGTAACTTATCGGACTCTTATGAAGCATAATTTAGTTGCATAATTTAGTCGTTTAGGAAATAATACAAATAAAGCCTTAATCTAACCAAATTTCTAGGAAATAACAAAACTTCAAAGTCAATCATACAATCTCAACATGAAGGTAGAACGAGTTCTATATATTATATAATGAAATGAGATTATAACTTATTGTGAAATAAAAGACATAGATCTCAATCGCATTATACAGTAACAAAACGTTTATAGCAAAAATTTGATACAGCTTATGTTTCATAATATACGACTTCTCTTAACAGTTGCCTGAATCAAGTACTTACTTAAATTTCTAATAAGTTTAAAATTTTTGCTAGACAGTAGCTCTATTAATAAAGACACTATATAGAAATTCTATATTTGTATACGGGGTAATTTTACAGACACAATTAGACGACAAATTATAATGGTCATTGGTCATTTTTACACGGTCGTTCCAGAATAAATACCACGTCACAGAATGCACTCTGTGTTAGTGAAACATATAACTTTGTTCTCGATTGAGTGTAAGTTTTGTTTCTGGTTTAATTCCGCCAATATTGATAGAAATTAAAACTCCTCTACATAATTAATACGCTTTTTGTCAGTGAAATACAACTTTGTTCTCAATTGAGTGTAAAAAAGAAAAATCGGTTTAATTCCGCCAATATTGATAGAAATCAAAACTAACCTTTTCGATCAATACAAGATACAAGAATTTTTATTTAACTTCGCATTTTTAAAACAGTTAACATTAGCACATACTGTAGTGCTACTCTTGCGACAAAACCGAGAGTGGAGTGGTACACGTCCTGCTTACGGTTTTTGTCCTGCCACTTGAATCTGTTGACACCTTTTTGCAGAATACAACACGAATTTTCTGCATTTATGAAACATACGAGACTGATTAATTCATTGATCAATAAGCTCCTCGTACAGTGTATAGTCTAGGCGTCTTGAAACGGCGTTTTCGAGAGTAATGACAATCACTTTGATTCATTGTTGCAACGTTCTCTTTGGCTAGCGTGTTGGTATATGTTTCTGAACGCATAGCTGTTGATTGATATGTCAACAGGCGCCAGAATATCCCACTAGACGTTTGAAAATCGTTGAAGGTACACACCCTTGCGGTTGTTTTATCACGTAATTACGAAATAAGTTCCAGTTCCGTTTATGCGCAGTCGAGTCTCATCCTAGCCATGACCATGTCCTTGACACGGGATCGTGGTACCACTCGTCGTCCGTAGAGTGACATATTTGACGTGTTCGATCATTGGGTCCTAATCTGGAATCTAAACAATGAAATACTACGTTAACTAATGTCAAATAGTTATATTTATATATCGCTCTTAATATTACTAAGGCGTTCCGCTCACATTCGCTCTCCGCATCCCTGGAATATGTCATAGCAAAATTAAAGGCACGCGGTAACTGTTTGATTGGTATCGTGTAAAAACCTGATTCCTGCCCGTCGAAGATTACAGAGGAGTGACATTCGACTTCAAAGCCAGTCAATTATACCGTTATGCAACCGCGAGATTATTTAGATGTACATCAAATGTACAAAGTGGCACACACTGAGCCTTCCATTTTTCTATGACATATTCCAGGGATACGAGAGCAGAAGTGAGCGTAACCCCTGGAGTATTGAGGATGCATTTGATCTGGCTTTGATCTTGACAGTGGTTCCAAGTACATCGTAGCGTCTAGAGGTTAAGATAGTTCGTTAAATAATACAACCTTGAGTTGTTTCGATTGGGGAAAACATATGAACCCGATTCTTGGCCCCAGGATACAGACACAAGAGTGGCTCGTTAACCACTGTCTTATCAGTATGAATTAACATATGAAATTTCATTAAAAAAATTAAAGGTTAAGGCAGGGAAACATTGCTAAGGCTTGACCCTTAGAGGACAGACCCAACATTTGTACACGACACATTGTGTGATATGAAAGTCGGTGTTTTTTATTATGCTTATTAGTATGCTTTGTTGTTCTGAAGCGCTTTCACTTCAGAAACACATGGTCTTATTCTCTATATACGGTCTTGTTGAAGCTTTTGTTTTCTCTTGTCAGCATTTTTAACCACTGTTCCGGGCGATTGTCGCAGCTGGTGGACAGTTTTGTCCCCGAGGACACTCTACACCCAATATAATGTATTTTATGAATGGGTAGAGATAACACTTGGATTGACACTGGTTGAGTTGGCGCCAAGTGTACAGGTATGAGATTATTGGAATGTCGAATGGATTGCCTTCAATTGTCTGTATTTCCTGACCCCGATATCAAAAACCACACTCAACAATCCGCAAGATAAAAAGTCGGTAAAGTATTCATTAATTTTATACTTTGAAAACCAAGGAACCCTTGTCCATACCTTTACCTAATTATTCGAGAGGAGAAAAACTATAACTGATTATATTTATTTTCATGTTTAACAAACTGTATTCACAACGTAAATGATAGTTATACCGATCTGCCTCGTTTGAATTTGATCCCAACAATTCACACAAGAATTATTATAAAGAACACCTTTTCCGTTTGCGCAGCTAGTTGCCCAACAAAGCCATTGTCAAAACATTTTACTACCATTTTCAGTACCATGCAATTAATGGAATAATCATCATTTTCTCAAAATTGTTTCTATAATCAGAACGCTGGACTTTTCCACTCTATACACTTCAATACATCATATCAAAGTGAAAGAACGATTTCACTCTCTTTTTTTCCAAGAAAGGCGAACAAAGATTTCAGATTTCGTTCACTTACTTAACTATGAGAGCCTTTTTTTGCAAGGAAAAGGCGAACAACGATTTAAGATTTTGGAGCATATTTTGTGAAAACCACGATAAAGACCTACTGAGTTTAAAAATCGTAAGAGTTCCTCGTTGACATACTAAGTATCGTAGATGATTTTTCCATCACATTAAACGTCAAGAGAATAATACCTTTGGACAAATCGTGGAATCTGTTGACACCTTTTTGCAGCCATCTCAGAAATTTTCTCAGCTTTGTATTCAAAGTCCTGAGCGGCATGTCGATATCCTTCTAAAATAAACCAGTAATAGAGTGTTATTTTGACACAAATATCCATACAATTTACTTCATTACTATCACATCTTTTTTCCGCGAAAGATCATTTTCGATTTATTTCAAAACTTAAAACTGTACCATAACCTATCTAAAATTGATGTTACGAAGGACAAGAAAGGCGTGTTTTCATTGACCTAAAACATGACGTTCTACAGTAAGTTAGTTTGGGTTTTACATCTTCAAAATAGCTAACAACATATTATGACAGCGTCCACACTTGAATGGGTGGCGGTGTTTTTAATGCGTCATGACACAGATCTCTCATAACCGTGGCACAAAATCATGACCCATCACCTGGCAAAAATTCTAAAAACGGGATAACAACAGCGAAAGATAGGTAAGGGTCCTGATTGTTGCGATGAGGAGGGTCGGCAGATAAGTTTTGCCCTCCCCCTTACCTCTGTTTTCCCAAGGTGATGACACAGGTAATATGCTATATTAAACAGTGAGCCCCACACTAGTCTCGTTTTGCAACCATGCGGTTGGATACAGAAAATAAATATCACTTTGCTACCAAAGTAGGTGGGCCGACAATACTTGTTAAAACGAAAATACACTAAGTAGTAAATATGTATGTACATAATGTATTTTCGTTTGAACAAGTTTGCGAACTAGTATAGAATGATTGTTTGTGTTGATAATTTTTAATATATTTATTATGTATGTATTTCTACTGATTCCATCAATGTTATGGCAAGTTGAAAGCGAACTTCCATTTTTAAATCGATTTTATATGTTGCATGTTAAACATTATATCTCTGCTGATACTGTATATATCATCAAAAGATATTCTGTAATCTGTCGAAATATATGTATACATCAACAGCGTGGAGTGATTTATTGAGAGGATATTGGACAGAAACACAACTGTCCAATAGGCCAGTAACCGGGTCAAACAGAAACTGAAAATTAAACTGAGTCAAACGATATAGAGGTATTGTAAATATTACTAGACACACCATTATACATGTATTGTATACTAAACTATGTCAACATTTATCCAGTAATTGTAATATAAACAAGGTCAAACAGTTGACTGATAGTGGTATATTAACTAGGTCGAAATGTACACAGTAATTGTTATATAAACCAGGTCAAACTTTTAACTCACAGTGTTATATTAACTATGTAAAGATGAACACAGAGTAATTGTATTATACGCTAGGTCAAACTGATAACTGTTAGTGTTAAATAAATTAGGTCACGATGTAAATAGTAATTTTAATTTAAACTTGGTCATACTATTAACTGATAGAGTTATATAAACTAGGGTGAGATGTATACTGATAGTTTTATACAAACTAGGGAAAGATGTATACAGTAATTGTAATATAAACTAGGTCGAGGTGTATGCACATGTACAATTACTGTAATTTAAAGTCAGACATATAAGATAATAAAACTATCGAAGACCACATGATCTTAGTCAAATTACTTGTTAGTTCAGAGACATAAAATATTGGCAAACTCTCCTATAATTGTATGACCGAATGAGGCAACCTCAGTAGGACCAATATACGTTAGTATTGACAGCATTTGTTTCAAATAAAATTATGACTCGATACTTACAAATGATATCATTAGAAACCAAGCCTACGGTTTATGGATATTATTCTACTCAATCTAAATGAATACATAGCTGTTGATCACAGGTCAAGCTCAATATTCTCCCAACGCCGGGGCCCGTATTCATTATACCATTCCCATTCTCAACCCTGGATTTTGTGCTCAACCCAACTTCTTGTAACTTGATACAATTATTAACAAAACGAGAATATTTATTAATTTGGCACCGAAAGAAGAAATTGGGGTTGAGCACAGAATCTGAGATAAGCCATGAGAACGGCCTCATGAATACTGGCCCTGCATGGAGTCGGAACAAGAACTAGTTCATGTACACCGGTGTTTTTAACCAGTATTAACTGTTTGAAAGTAGCTAGTTAGACTTCCTGAATCTTATCAGTTTGTGAGAACAAACACGACCTTCAAGTGCGCTGGAGACGATTTTATCATATTTCACACATCATACCAGACCTCTGTCTAGATGCAACGACACGATTTATAGATATATGTCAGCTATGTTACCTTTACTGTAGTAAGGCACATAATGTAAACATAGCCTGTTCTATAATAATACTTAATTGTTGTGGGTGCACAGATCACAGGTATTGGCAACATATATTAACAGATTGCTATATATACTGTGTATAATCATATATATCAATTATGGACTTTAGTTGAGGTAAACACGTGTTTATATTAACCTGCAAAAAAGATGTATTAACCTTAATTTCGTCTCGGTCAATATCTCTTTCTCAGGTCCATATAACCACATATTTACCGAAATGAAAGTCTTTAATTGTTAAATTATATGCTTTATAAATTAAAGCATTGTCAAACCGAACAAAACTATTTATTAATCATAAATAAGATGGAACGTATGAACATTGTAAAGAGGAATGCAAAGCATTCGACAGAAAACATTATGACGTCACAAAATAGGGATTGAATCTGGATTTTTCCAGTGTTCATGCAAGCATGAACGGGAAAAGAATTACTTACACACCACTTGAGCGGCCGTAGCGATTTTGATTTGGAACATTTTAAATGAGCAGTTCCACGGAACAAACAGCCGTTCATACTAATATAAACAGCCGTTCATACTAATATAAACAGCTGATTTCTTGGTGACATGTACTACTACTAACCTGTAACAAAGCGCAAAATCAATTTGAGAATATATAGATATAAACCTGATGTTTCTAGAAATAATAAGACCGGGTTTATATCTCAAATCACCGACCTTCATGTGAATTTTTTATTCAACCAATGAGGATCACATTCCAAACCTATTTTTCCTTGTAGTGTATTCCATCTTT
The DNA here is from genome assembly GCF_002113885.1 of Mizuhopecten yessoensis. NCBI lineage: Eukaryota > Metazoa > Mollusca > Bivalvia > Pectinida > Pectinidae > Mizuhopecten > Mizuhopecten yessoensis. Next base: position 465,615 of record NW_018406643.1, read on the forward strand.
GGGGAGTATTTCTACCTAGTGTCTACCAGGTTGAGCACAGCCACGCATTTGAGTAATAATCCCACATTTACTCATTACTTTAACAATTTTATTACCGAATTGAGTTGGGCCCAGCCTGTTGTTATAAACTCAACGACTGTCTTACCTGATATTCGGTGTCCAGGTATCAAAAGGTGTCCGGTGTTGTTGTTCCGGGACGTGGTGTATCCAACAGCTGTCGGGTCGTGTCCCGGAAAAGCTTGTATCACCGTCTGATCGTCTCGCACGCCATATATACTCGGCAGCGACAAGACAATCCAGCGATACCGTCGGCAATGTTTATATAGGCAGTTTTATAAACAACAGTGATAAACAATAAACATGCTCAAACAAGTGATACAAATTATTCAATTATGCGCTATGATTATCATAAATGATTGTTTTAACGTGTTTGTGATATAATTGTTCAGTACATGATTTCAACAGTGTGATATGCGTGAATCGACAATTTGTGCATGATATAGCTCTTCCTGTGTAGAAATCAATCTGGGTGGGTTTTTTCCGGAATACTGAGACATTCGTCACGGGAAAAGTGTTGTGTTGGTGAAATGGTAGCTATATGATTTTGCCAAGGTCAAATGACCGTCAGACTTAACAGATCGTCCTGAGAGGACTTCATGGTCACACAACGTCCGTCACGGACAACAAAACGTTTTTTTAGGACCTTCATGGTCAAATAATCGTCACAAAACGTCCGTCGTTACAAATATATGGTGCTTAGAGGACCTTTATGGTAAGTGATTGTCATAATTCGTCCGTCACGGTGAAAATGTGGCATTTAGAGGACCTTCATGGTCAGTGATTGTCATAATACGTCCGTCAAGGTCAGAAGATCGTCCTGGAAGGACGTCACGGTAAAAAGATCGTGCTAAGGGGATATTCCTGGTTTAATACATGTAATTGTCGTAATACGTCCGTCAGGGCACAATATCGTGCTTAGAAGACCTTCATGGTCAATTATTGTCATAATACATCCGTCACGGTCTTTATTGGTGGTCAAATGATTGTCATAATACATGTACGTCCGTCATGGTCAGAAGGTTGTCTGGAAGGGATCTTCATGGTCAAAGGATCGTCCTAAAACGTCTGTCACGGTCATAAGATCATGCGTATATGACCTTCATGGTCAAATGATTTTCATCATACGTCCGTCAAGGTCAAAAGATCGTGCTAAGAGAACCTTCATGGTCATATGATCGTCAAAATAGGTCCATCACGATTAAATGATCGTCACAAGAGATCCTTCAATTGTTAATGAGTGGTATGTATCACAGTGTGTACGATTATAGATTATTGTCATTAAATGTCTATCATTGGTAAATGGCAGTCCGAAAAAAAAGTCACTTACCGACTTCGAAAACCATTCGTTGTAATGGAAAAAAAAGTGTTATTCAAATTTGGCAGAAATATATATCATGAAGCTGTGCACAACAATATATCTATCAACATTATTAACGATCCTCATATAGATAATGACACTGATACATTGAAGCGTGAACAGTATGTTACGTGGCAGCAAACTGTATTATACCTCAAATGTAGCAAAGTTCTATATGTAACGATAAATTCAGATAACGTGGATATGTTTACTTGTATATACATGTATCAGTAAAGATACATTAACAAAACATATACCGTGTGGTTAACGCTTCACTGCACATGTACATCTGGTACCTGGTAAAGACGCCTGAAAGCTTACGATCACTAGCCCTCCACCACCGAGTCGCGGGTTCGAAGCCTTCTTTGGGCAGTCGCCAAGTACTGGCCGCAGGTCGCTAGTTTTTCTCCAGACAATCCGGTTTTCTACTACACCAGAACCTGGCACGTCCTTAAATGACCATAAATGTTCCAAGGACGTAAACCACAAACCAACCAAACCAAATCAATACCAATTTCCAAAGACACATTATCACATGTTTTACTAAGTCATAAACAACCCAGCTATCGCCCTTCATACCGGAGGAATATGCATTTGATAACAGATTATTAATTAATTATTTTTTTCTGGATTTTTTTCAATTTCGTACTTGAGCACTTTGTCGCATTATTGTCTTCAAGTGTCGTTAAGAATTTAATAAAGAAACCATTTTATCTCCAGAATGTACAGAGTTACTACCCAATCATAATGTTTTGGTATACGACGCTTTTGTCATAGGTAGTCTTCAGAATCAAAAACCGGTGTTGGTGAAGGATGTTATAGTCATATTGAATGTGCATCACCCGTGTCTCATGGTAAGACAGGATGTCATGTCGAGCGGTCGAGTGTCCATAGCTTATGTTTGTTGAAGATGCTGTTGCAAATGGAATGTTCAACATCTATATTTAAAAAGATAATTGAAGATACTGTTTTCTTAAGGAATGTTCAAAATCCAAATCCAATTTTCATTGGCGATGTTGTTTTCTTATGGAATGTTCAAAATCCAAATCCAATGTTCTTTGGAAAGACTGTTTACTTTGGAATGTTTAAAATCTGCATCTCATGTTCCTTGAAGATGCTATTTTCTTATGGAATGTTCAAAATCAATATCCAGTGTTCTTTGAAGATGTAATTATCTTATGGAATATTCAAAATCTATTTCCAATGTTCGTTGTAGATGCTGTTTTCTTATAGAATGGTCAAAATTCAAATCCAATGTTCGTCGAAGATGCCAGAGATGAATTTTTAGTTTAAATGTTTAGAATCCATTTCAAATGTTTGTTAATGACGTTTTTGTTCAAGAGAATGTACCGCATCCATTTCCTTAGTTCGTAAATAATGTTATTGTATTAGGAACATGTTTTTTAGAATCCATTTTGTAGTTCATAAAGGAAGTTCTTGCTAAACAAGAGTTAACAATATTCACCCGATCATCATCCATACTTACTGTTATAATTTGTGCTGTGTTCATGTAGATTAGTCTGTGTTCATATCAACGGTCTATATCAAATGCTGGTACATGTAAATGGTTATTTGTCATAGAGAATGTTCAAAATCCATACCCAACGCTATTAAATGATGTTGTAGCTAGTGATCAGAATCCATACCCAATTTTGATTAAGGAGATTTTTCCGAAGAATTTCACATTCAATTATCAATGTTGAAAAATAACGCAACGTCATTTATCAATATTGGTAATTGACATGGATTCTGAACATTCTATATGGCATATATAATGTTCGGAATCCATATCCGACTTTTGTTGTGAATGATATTTTTGTATAGAGTATTCAGAATGAATTTCTAATTTCCGATGTGGGGATTTAATACGCTATATTATTAAAGGTTGAGTTTATCGCGAATGTTCAGATTTTATACCACAAGGTCGATATTGTCAGATAAAATGTCCACATGATGTTTAGAATTCACTTCCTTTTACGTCATCGGCAAGGAAATTCATGAATTACACTAAATCTTGTTCTAGACGTCATTGCCATAGGTAATATCCAGAAGCAATGCTCCGTGTAAGTTTGGGGCGTTATTGTCGTATAAAATGTTCAGAACCTATTTCTGGTACTTGTCTAGGGCGTTGTTGTCATTGGTGATGTTAAAAAATGTACCTTATTTTGATAAAGAAAACAATTGTCAGATTATTGTGTAGGATCCATACTCAATATTTATAAAACAGGTTATTTCCATGATGGATTCGAAATATATACCAATGGTTTGTCAATGAGGCTATTGTCACATATAATGGATGCTCATTATCAATGTTGGTAAATGATGTTATTGTAATACAGAATGTTTAGAATTCATACTCAATATGATGGTTAATGATGTTTTTGTTATGAATACGGCTTTATATCCAATATTAGTAAATTATATTATATTGTAATTTAGAATGTTTAGCGAGGGCAACTAATAAGGTGGGTTGTATGTTACACAACATCTCCTTTGGGGTGAAATCCTAATTAGGGCCCCGTATCAGAGATACGGGTGCCCTATAGTAATCACTGTCTGTCTGTCTGTCCGTCCACAAATTTTGTTCCTGGCTGATAACTGTTGTATTAATTGACCGATGTACATGAAACTTGGTCAAGATGTTCAGTTCACAAAAACACACATTAAGGTAAAAAGTCAAGGTCAAAGGTAAGGGTCATAAGGTTCAAAGGTCAAGGTCAAATTTTACATCCTTTCACTGATGAACATTTTGTTATGATATTATGGAGCAAAGTTGATCAGAATTAAACAATGAGTCAACTGACCAAATGTCAAGGTCATCGGGTCAGGGGTCAAGGTCAAACTTTGTAGCTTTTCACTGGTGAACATTTCGCTATGACACTATGAAGCAAAGTTGTTCGTAATTAAACAAAGAGACACACTGAGGTAAAAAGTCGAGGTCAAAGGTCAAGGTAATTAGATTCAAAGGTCAAGGTCAAATTTTGCATCTTTTCACTGGTGAACATCTCGCAATGACACTTTGAAGCAATGTTGCTCAAAATTAAACAAGGAGTCAAGGTCATGGGGTTAAAGGTGAAGGTTAAATTTTGTACTTTTTTCCTGATGAAAATTTTGTTATGACTTTATGAAGCAATGTTGATCGGAATTAAAGAATAAATCAACTGACCAAAGATCAGGGTCACTGGTCACAAATCAAAGCTAACAAATGAGTATTGCACCGGTATTTACATTACTGTTAGCCCAGCAAATATGGAGGAGGAAGGAAACAAGACTCACATCATAGTACATGTAACATGTATATTTTGCTTTCTTGTGATTCTTTTTGAAGTCCAAATGTCAAACGTCAAGCTCAACTACATGTATATGGGCAGATTGCTTCTTGATGATTATGGGGGATATATTGCCACAAGACGGGGCCCTTACTGACCTGCCAGTGTTCTAGTTATACTTGGGTTCATATTTAACACTGACATGATGCATTCATACAGCAGACAAATGGAAAATATTCACTCTGGCTACAATCTTATCTTCAAATGGCAATTTACAAATGCTCTCATGAGCATGGTAGTATATTAGCAACATAAGGCGCTACAATATACTAGCAAACAGTCACTAAGCATATCTGTCTCAATATTGTTTAAATTCCAGATCGAACTATCACTCCGGCAAAAAATTATGAATACCCAACCCTAACAAGGTACGTATAACCGATATGTTAAACAGCAATGAAGATGTGCCAACAGAACTAAAGGTTACATACAAGGAATATGTAAAGGAATCCGTTTGACATAGGATATTTTTTTTGCAATGGATCAATTAAAAAAAAATGATGTAATCTAAAGTGTGAACTAAATTATCTATTAACACGTGTACCTACCATGAAATAATATTTGAGGTTGTTTGTTTATTTTGAGTGCTGCTGACCCCCGTTGTAAAGAACAATATCCTACCAAACTGTTAACTGTTTTGCCGATATTTCGTCCCTAAATACCGGCCGACGGGAGTGTGTGAGTAAATATTACATATACCATCTGTCCAAAAATGTGAGTAAGATAAGACCTCCCATAAGCAGCTTCTGTACAACAGTTGTGCTTGCTAGTAAGAGTTATTCACCCTTGCGATGTTTGATCGCCTATGATATGAAAGAGATGGTTAAGATGTTCTGGTTTGGTCATACACCGGTAAAGGGTAAATTATGCGTACAACAGCAATAGTTAAGTAATTATACGGTTTAACACACAGCTAGTTGCAACTGCGTTTCTTCTAAAAATAAATCTTGGGGGAAATGTTTTACATCACATCCTCTTTGGGGTCAACTTATTTGATGAAGAAGTGTGATGTCAACATCTTGTGCTGTTTATAGTATTGACAATTAAAATATCTCAAGACCTTCTAAAGTAGAATATTGATTGCTGCATCGGAATCACTCTAATGGAAATAAATAGCATTATCAATATGGTTAAAATGGGTTTTTTCTTTTTTTCTTTTCAATTTTGTCGATAGAAATACTGTAAGGTAAATTCAACACAAATTTTGATTGATGCCTAGTTGAGATTAACATATATTTGTATTTAATAATCAAACATGACCGATGTAGCTTTCAAGCAATAAACATTATAAACTTTTCAGTTGGCCGGCAGGGCTGACTTGAAGCTATATTAAGTCCAAATTTAACGATATGCCCATTTATTCAAGGTAAGTCGAAATAAAATAACAGCAATAAATGTTAAAACGTTTTTGTTCTAAGTATAGAATTCTTAGCAGAAATGCCTTTTTGGTTAAGTTATCTTAAAATAAGGGAGGAAGTCAGGATGTCCAAAATCTCGCTTTGTGCAATTTTGACTGAACAATAAGAAATTATCAATGATTTTGTAACAACAAAATGTGTATAATTGTTTTGTCTTTTGTCCAATTACTAAATATTTTGACAGACATGAACATCTTTATAAGACTCTTTAAATTTAAGGAAGTTAAGGTAAACCAATTACTCCGAATTTTAAAATAAGCAGAAATTTATATAGAAGTAAAAGTTTCATTGCCAGTACAATTTTAACGGCTTTTCTTGTAAAACACTTTTTTAATCCTTTAAAAAAACAAATAAATGCCTACAGTCAAAATTTGAAGATTTCAACGTAAGAATTTTGATATACTAGTCAATATATCTTACCAAAAAAATAATTTTCACTAGTGGTGCATGTACAGATGAGAATAATGGTTTAAAGCCTTTATTCCCGTTTAAAAAAAAACAAGTTACAGAAATACATGTTTCGTTTAATTTGGAGAAAAAATAACTTTAAATCAGCCATATTTTCCAATTTTGAAGGTTGATGTTTTTGTGCGCGACAGTACCTTAGCCTCATAAAAATTAAAAACAAATACCATCTTCAAATTATTAAGTCGTAACCAAATGTTGGTTTTGAGATAAACAAATAGTCTAGCAAATTCTCTATCTTTAACGTAACGTAAGCCAAAATCTTACCCTTGAGACTGCCTTGAAACCATATTGAAAGTTCTATATTTTGTCAGTGCAATATCGTCAATGCAATTTCTTCCGCAGATCTATATTGAGAATGTACATTATTTGATTTTCATTTGCTTTAAATTCCCTACAGTCAATTTTACGTTACACTTGAAAGTTGGTCAAATTAGTGATTTAGATAATTTTCTTGATACCAAAAGGTTTTGGTGAAAAATTCCACCCGAGCTTGGGCCATATTTGCGAAGAAAGACTAAACTATAAGACTTAGTGCGCCGAAATAGATGACTTTGGATTATAAACGATACAGAAAAAGAAACTATAACATACCAAATGCTGGAATGTGGGTCAGACGATCCGTTCTGATTTTTCGAAGTCCCCTTTGTAGGGACAAAAATACCGTGAAACTGGAAGAGCATGCAGTGGGAAATTGTAGTCCCATTGTCAAGTTTTCAGAACCTGCACATGTAATATATTCATGCGTCCTAAGAAAAATATTACATTTGGACATTGTTTAGCATGTCCTCTCGAGTTTTAATGGAAATTTAAATATCAAAGCTTGTTTAGATTATGCTGTATACTGAATAAACATCATTGCTATATGTTTTGTGCATTTATTAATGTTTGAAATGAGTTACCTTTTCAACTATTGTATTCTACTTTAGGGTTTGTCAAAAATATTTAGAATTTTACACGATGGCCGACACGTAAAAGGATGCACGTTTTGTTTTTAATTCTATAATTTCAGTAGTCTCATATCTGAACGATATCTTCATCAATTTGAATAAAAGTATACGTCATAACTTATAATAGGACAATTTAAGACCATCTGTTCCAGCTTTTAAGGATCGATCTTGTTTTGCCTTTCTTTTCACATGAGAAATAAAATCCTATTAAAATTTGAATTTATATATAAGTATCTGGGAGTACCGACGCACAGAATGAAAACATTTGTAAGTTCTGATGTATTGACATAGGTTATTACGCCGAATAAACCAGCTGAAATCTGGAAGTAACAGCTGGTTTCCTTTGTCTTCTTTGTGTATTGTACCGGAGACATCCCGCACCAAGGACACTGTGATTTGTCAGCTCAATTTGATCGGTAAAATTGATAACGAAGAGAAACGCGCCAATAATAATTGTATATCTGATACCAAAGTATTGACGTGTGCTCCAACAGGATGTTAATAAGGCATCTTCATCGCTTTTTTTCTTTTCTTTCCTTAGTGGCACGACACAAATTGTAAAAGCTTTTCAAGACTTATTATTTTAATTAATTTTAAAGCTGACAGTGTTTTCTCAATGATGCACTTCCCGAAGAGTATATTCAGTTGAACCGGAGACGATTTCATTTCGAGATGTCAGCTTCGTTTTTATTTTCTCGTAACACGGCAATTGTTTGACATTACATTATTGTAAAATTTCGATGAAAACCTGTATTACTATCAATAAAACAGAGACTGAAACTAAACATACCGGTTTTTTTTTAAGATTAAATACTTATACGTATCAAAATACAAATTTTCACTTCTAAACACAATTCATTCATCGGGTGCTCTGAAAGGGACTGCTTTTTACTGGTATATACCAATTATCAGTTACCACAAAAACAGCTTAATAACTTTAATTAAATAATATTCACATTCTGAACTTGCTGTTTATTTATTATTTATCAAAACTGAAAATATATTTTCTAACTTATTGATTATAAAACGGTTTCAATCAAATATAAATCACGAAATTATCAATGCATGTCGTTTTATTCAGAATTAAAACAACTATATTTAAAAAAGTTCAATACTTGATTAAGCTGACTAAACATGATAAACTGGATTTATAGCCCTTTAAACGTTGAATATCCCATTTACTCAGCGTCACGCTTTCTTTGTATACAATCAATGACCAGTCTATACTATTTATACACAACTGGGCTATGTGGAGGTTTGTGAGAGGAATTTTTCACCAATTGTACTGGAGTTCAGTAACGGATTTGGAAACCGACGTTTAAATATTCACATTGTATTTCTGTAGTTCATACAGATCTATCGTCAGCCTTGCGCGCTGAATTGTATACTTATAAGAAGAGGTTCGTAATCAAGATTGCTGTTGGGACATATTGAGAGCAGATATTCACCCATAATAGTTGCTAATTGATTAAAACCTCGCTTTCGTTTTATACATATAGTCACAGTTCAACTCAAGGATTTATCATTTTATACATTTTCTAGCACATGTAGATGTGTGTTTATGCATGTGTATCTTCATATGTGAGCTTATGTGTCTACTTTGAGACGTTATTTTGACCTAACACCTGTGTCGTAAGATGTGAAATTGAAGATGAAGGAAACAGTATGAGGAACATGATGGGGAAATGTACTGTGTGCTCCGTTGTTTCCTTCCTGGTGTCAAGTTCCATCATATGTGGAGGTAAGTTGAAATATCGACTGATTCTTACTAATCCTCTTTACTGCTGTTGTCTTAAATCCTACTGTTATTTATCTTTATACAATGGCACCTTGCGATCTGGGACACCGTCGGCGGCCTTCAATCCAATCTGAGGAACTGTTGTGTTGACAAGCTCAGAACTGGAACAGCTTCAATGATCCTATGGATACCCAAGAATATGTTCTCCTTTCAGATTGGTCGTCTGCCTTCTGTGTTGAAGGCCAGTGATTATGAAAATATCATCCGACAGGAAACGTTAGTTTGTTGGAGAATTAACGTCAATGCTGACTGAAGGTTACGTATACATGTAGTCTACGGTACCACAAAGCCGTGTTTTATATAGCCTCTCGAAGAATATTTTATGCATACTGTACTCCGTGAACTTGATCCATAAAGAAAAGCTTATATATGTACACAAATTAAATCCCTATGATATAAGAACAACATCTGGACCGAGTTGTTTTGGTAGAAAGCATAGTTAGCTTACATATAACAGAACACAAATCTTTGCCTGAATATTTCCAAAAAGGAATGAAATTTGAAACTAAACCTGCATGTAAATGTAAATGAGAAACACAAAATATTCATATTATTCAGATACTCTCAAAAGTAGCTTTTTGAGTTTGTTATTAATGACTCGGAAAGCGGATCAAGCTTTCAACAAACTGGGTCTTGTAATAAACAAATTAAACAATGTGCAAATGGTCAAATTATTTCTCAATATTTTATGTTAAATAGTAAGAATGCCACATCAATTATATAATGGTATATATTTTGGGTGATATTTTGCCTCGTGATTTTTTTTAATAATGAAAACAATACGTGTTATATATATATATATATGAAAATATCTTATCTTCACTATCATTATCATTGTTATTTTTATAAAAAATAAGTTTTGTATGATGAAATAATGACAATATCAGTTTGAATGAAGTACACAATGCCAATGGTTCCTACATATGGTGTCACGTGCTGGTTAAACAACATTGCTTAATCTTGATGTCACTGAATGTTCTTAACCATTATATATGCTAGTACAAGGTGTTTGTACCGAGCCGACACTCGTTAAACAGACGATAAATCATATGTGTGTTTACTGCATTTGGAAATCTGTGTGAACCTAACCTCATGAATTATAGACTTATTATTGATTGAAATGCATGAATATGGGATGGTCCTAAGTTTCTTTTAACAACCATGAACGTTTTACGCATAATTGGCACATTTTCCCTGGTGCTGTTCCTTTATTCAGGTTTTCTGTGAGAGGAAATGTCAGTTTCTAATAGAAAGAGCCAAGGCCGATATAAGATCATATTTATCAAATTCGTTCTGGACAGTATGGCATTGGTTAACATTTATGTGTGTTTACACCAATTGGAAGGATCATTCCATGCCATTCATAAAATAATAACAAAAGGCCAATCACTTTTTCATGTCGGATGATTGGATCGCCGAATGTGCCCCGCCTTTGGGCAAGCTCGCCTTAGGTTGGAATCAACATAAGTGTCATGGGCTGAACTTGCCCCAAATTAATATATCATTAAATCCGTATACCCTAACAGTATGAAAGTCCATGCTAAGCTTTTATGTATAATGCAGTGCTAAGATCCTCAAAGTTATAAATAGTTGCTCGAGACCAAACATATCAGCAGTGGCTGAACTTACCCCGAGGCCGAACTAACCGCAGTCAACCTAGCACCATTTTAAATCCTCCTGCACTGGATCTGCCCTGGTTCGTTGTTTTCAAAGCACCTCAGAACTACTTGCAAATTAATTATTGACGATTTCATAACACTCATCTAGACGTCAACTGCATAGGGATAAGTAACCATTTCGATCTGCCTTCCATATTGGGACATTTTGGACCTCAATCTATTTTTTCCTGTAACTTCTTTTATTTAGCTGTTGGATGATTCAAAACTCTGAACAAAGTTTATAGATCTTTTTGGTATCTGAAACTACTCAATTCCATTTTTCAATGGACATTACCTTTTATTTGAAATATTCTGCTTTGTAAACAAGTCTGTTTAAAAGTGATCATGACGTTTCCTAATGGACAAGCGTACCTATTTCAATGAAGACATTCAGCAGACGGTTATGACCCATATTGCTTATCTGTTTCTTTCTTATATGAACTGGAATGGTTTTCAATAACTTGACACCATGCATGATGGACATCTTGGATATTTAATTGATCTAGCAACACTTGTAAATGGCAATGTCAGAAACATTTTTATTGATCTGCTGGATTGCCCGAAGAAATCAGAAGCATGTTTCAAATCAGTGGCTGTATGGAGTCAAAAATAATTGTTAGCATTAATAATTCATATTGATTTGCACCATTTATTTTAGACTATCCAGTTTAAAAAAGGCAAAGAACATTCAAAGATACGAAAAGTACAGAAAAATTGTTATAAGTTTTGTAGAACAGTCGAATAGCAAATAATTTCATAAAAAAGAATTTTGACCTAGACCTTAATGTTGTGTTCCTCTTGAAACTGCATGTATTTATATTTGTAATGTCAATTTACGAGCCGAAATATCTTCCTATCCATAATTATACTTTACTGTTGATTTCATGCTGCATTTCCACTCTTATTCCTTCAATGTTCTGTTGCTAATAGTAATCATATTACAAAACATACAACTAGTCATGTACTGTAATATAATTTACTGCATATTTTTTTATAAAAACGTTTACTTTAAATCTAGAATAATTTGGTAAGGTGAAGAAACAGTTCTTTGTGTTAACGATTGTTTTCTAATATTTATTCTTAAATGCGAATTGTAAATTTTAAAGTTGTGTCCACGTGTAGATGAACTTTCCTTGATATTAAATATGTCGGATACTTCATAGTCATATTTCCCGGACAATATTTTGTAGACCTATATCGTGTCGCCAAGGGATCTTCTGTAGGCTAGTGTTAATATTTTTAGTTTACCTAATCACACCTTATACCATAAGTCGTTTAGGCAAGGGGTCTGCTTTGTTTCTGGACTTTGAACATTTTCTATTGTTTCAATAGCTCAATATTTTTGTTCATATTCCATTGTTCTTCGTAGAACTCCCATAATGGAATTAGCTTTATTTACTTTTTCAGATATATTCTTATCAAATGATAATTTAGTGTTTATGATGACACCGATATCTATTTCATATTTAATGCATGTATCCTATGGACAGTTTACTGGCACGGGAAGTCCCTGTGAAAACAATTTATTTTTCTTCCTCAGGAACGACAGTATGTATCTTAATTGAGTACGTATCTCAAGGACCGCTCTTCCAGGACCCAGCTATCAAAGGCCTCATCATGGTTTTTTCAGGCGTATCGGTACGTATTTCAATTTACTTCTGTCGTATCGGTATAATTGTTTTACCTGTTGTATCGATACTACATCGGTATTATCGCTTTAAGTTGTATCGATGCTGTATCGGTACTTATCGGATTAACTGCTACACCGATACGTGTGTGATAAACTGTTTTATAAAGTACGTATTCTTATTTCAAATGCTGTTAAATTCATTCTAGCATCGGTATGTGTTATGCCATGTTCTGGCGTATCGATACGTATCGATTTAATTGTTGCTCTGTTCTCATTTCGGCTTTAAAACTATTTCTGTATAATCTTTGTTTCGGTAAATATGATTTTTATTTTATGTATAGATAATATTTTAATCTTTGTGTAACTTAATATCCCAGTAATACGCAATCTGACGAACTACGGGAAACACGTGTCGTTCAGTATCGGTCGTACAATGAACGTGCATCGTTTTTCCTCCTGAATGTCTAAGATAATATCAAAGAACTTCTTTCAAAATTTGCGCATTCCCAGTATTGTAATCATACCTAGTAAGAAACACGACCTAAATGAAATTGATTTTGATGTAATTTTTCTCATTGTAAAACAAACAGCGTTATCAATTACAGCTTTCCCTGTGACCTTTCCGATACTTAGAACAGAGAGTCAAGCCTCTGATCCTGTACTTATCAAACCTATTCAGCTTAATGACAAAGACGTGTATTGTTTTCTCTCACAAAACTTGTTTATGTAAATTAAATTTGAAAGGCAACATTTAGGTTCGTGTATTCAAAACAATCAATATTAGAATCGTAAGATAAAATATTGAAAAGAAAGAAAGTTAAATTTGAATTAAATCATGTTAATACTGATAATATTTAGCTGACAAAACAAATACATGTATGTTCTGAGTCATCGAAATAGCGGCATTAAAGTCATATAAAATCAATTATGTTTGTCTTACACATACATCTGTGCATTCAATAATACTGTAAACATCCATTGTATGAGAAATTGATTCGAACAATACACAGTTTCCAGGAAATTCGGCATTTGGTTTCGTAATGTCGACACTGTCACAAGGTAAACAAGACTAATACACGTATGTAATCAAGTATCGAATGGTTTTGCTTTGTGAGTGAAAGTTCACCAAACAAATCATCTGTAATAAAGTTTAACGAAAAATACTGAATTATCAACACTAAGGGGTTAGACGTTCCGCAGGAATAAAAATAATGATTTACCTTCCTCCCTGATTTTGACTTTTTCAAAAAAAAAGTTATTGTTTATAACACCAAACAGTCTAAAACAATATGTATCTAAATCACACAATCTTGATTTTCCTATTTCCATCAAAATTACTTCATTCCGATCACAACTTTGTTATTTCTATCATCAAAATTTTAGCTGTAAAATAATCCATGAAATCTGAGGATAACAGGGAAAAAAATCCCATTAAAGCTAACTATGAAGTCTAATATTATTTCAAAATAAACAAAAAAAGAAGCAAATTCAAATATGATTGTTATAAAACGTTTTTGTATAAAAATATATCAGTACTTCATTTCGTATTTCAACCTGAATGGGGGGAAAAGGCATCTCATAATAACAAGAGACAACTTATGTGGGGGCCACGCAGAAATCTGAGATATGCCCTGTGTCATCTGCTTAGCGGCAAGGGAGAAACCAAAGGGCCTGTTTCCAGTAATGTTAATTCTCCATAGGAGCCTGCCCCCGTATACTTTCTTATCTAGCTCAACTACTGTTTTTTTCTTTTCCGAAGAATAATTTTACACCTTTCCGACACCCAGATTTCATAATTTCAGTGAAAATGTATTTTTATAAAGTTGTCAATTTCAGCATCAAAGACATAAGTTCGTAAATAAAAGAAGGTTATCTCGAAATTGTAATTCGCAACATAGTATAAATTTCTTTTGATAAATATTTCCAAAACATCGTGTTTATTCATAAAACATAAAAAAAAATATTCTCGGATGAAAATGCACTTGCAGAGACACAATTATGAAGAAAAATGCCATAAAATTGCAATTTTCTCCCGTTATATAGTTTTGGATGCAAATTTCCATCAGAAAATCGGATAGAGCTTTACTTGTTTCATATGTGTACCAAAAATCAGCTAATTCCATGTGGTGGAACGTTCTCATATCGCCGCCTGAATGTGGTTGTAAATTGAAAGAAAAGGGGAAATGAGTAACAACCTTGTCTGAAACCCTATTATATAGCTTATTATATACAAACTTTTATATTGAATATCAGAGCGGATATTTTCATGACAGTTTTATGATGTGTAACGACTAAATAAACAGTATCGATATAAAGATTTACACTGAGGACACCCTGATACATGAATACTGTTCTATCTCAAGTTGTCCTCTTCTGAATTTTCTGATCGTGTGGCCTTGTACATTTATCCGTATCTTCTTGTCTTTGTCTATACGTTTACGGAATCATTGACTCGACGCTAGCTATTCTTGTCTCACTTTCCTTGTTTTATTGTCCCATCTCCAAAGCGTTGTGGCTCTGTCAGGGTTGGGACCCTGACTTGTCTCACTTTCTTTGTGCCTGCCGACCACGCCACATCGAATAGATAGATTATCCATATGAAATACTTTATTTTGTTCTAAGTAATCAATCAATTCTGCGCTTCTTGGAGGTATTGAATGTGATTTATTATATTGTCTTGTTATTTTGTGTAATTAGTTGTTCGTTATTTATCACACATTTTCGCATAATTGTACCAAACTACTAAGTATTAGCTGTTTACAGCAATCATCGGTGGCTTGCTATTTTGTTACTTTATCGACGCTTCATAAACCAATCGTTATTGTTTCAAGATGGAGGGTAAATGTGTTGGAGAAGGGTGTCAAGTATACTTCAAGAAACGTAGTGGCAATAAGAACAGAAGTGCACGCAATGTAAATAGTCCACAATATAAATGGCTCCTAGATACGCTGGTGCAACAAGGATTGATGTCAGCAAAGGAACAAGCACTTATTTGCCAGAAGTGCTACATGAAGTATCTTCGGAACAAAAATCAGCCTGAACCTGAACCCGAGCAGAACCAGGAAATAGAGGAAGAAGACGACTCCCCGTCCCATATCCTGCCGTTGCTGACCCTTCATGATCTTTTGAATGGATCATCTTCACACAAAAAATGCTGTCTCTGTCTTGTTACCTTTGCAAGAAATGGAACAAAATCATCAGTCTTACCAAAACGTGCAAGACATCACCTGATCTATTCACACAAACTGTGGTGTCCCACCTCATCCCGCGTCTGCTCCATTCACCTTATTGGTAACGACTTAGATCCGTCTACAGAGGTTGTCCTTGATGGTAGAGGTTCCTTGGAATCTCAGTTACCATCAAAATCGTCCGAAATCATTAATGACCTCCTAGAGGTGTCGCACGTCCTTTCACAGAACCAGTCTGCGTTTACAATAAGCTTTTCTTCTCTTGATGACTCGGCATGCATGGCCTGGACAGGTTGGTCCAAAGATCAGTTCCTCGAAATCCACTCGCACTGTTCCCCATATCTTTCATCTGGTATATATACCAAGACTACACACGATGCTCTATTACTGTTCTGGGTAAAACTGAAAACCGACATTTCCTGGAGTCAGTGTTCTTCTCTTTTTGGAATTTCCAAGTCAAGTGTGTCCAAAACTTTCCACTCCATAGTACAGGCATTAGACACATCGATAGTCCCACAATTTCTAGGTCCGGATCACTTGACAAGAGAACAGTTGCTCGGGCACAATACTGTCTTTTCAGAAGCATTTTTTGGAGATAAAGCCACTGCCATATTAGATGGCACCTATATTTATATCCAGAAAAGCTCCGACCACAAGCTCCAGAGAATGTCCTACTGTGGCCAGAAGAAGAGAAACTATCTCAAATTCATGAGCATCGCCTTACCAGATGGCTACATTCTGGACACAGTAGGACCATTCACTGGCAGCGAAAATGATGCTACAATTACAAAAAAAGTCATGGACAAGCTAGTTACTTGGCTACAACCAGACGACAACGTTGTCGTTGACCGAGGTTTTAGAGATGTCCTACCAGTTCTCGAAGCCTCTGGCCTCAATGCTAGCATGCCGTCATACCTGAAACCCGGTCAAAGTCAACATTCTGACGTCCAAGCAAATCTTGACAGAACTATCACCAAATCGAGGTGGATTGTGGAATCCTATCATGGTCGTCTGAAACACTGGACGTTCTTCCGAACGCAATTGGTGTCTAACAGCTTTATCAATGTCATCGAGGCTTTGCTTCGAACCGTCACAGCCTGTCTGAATGGTATTAGAGGACCGATCTACCAGAGATCTCCAGAGAGAGATGCCAAAGATAGGCTAATGGCTGAACGTATGAAGGACCGTTTGACAACACCGAATGGTTTAGCTCAGAGAGTCAAGACAGATCCGGATCTATCTAGACGGGCAAGGTCCGAGTTTGTCAAGATGGATGCATCTTCCGTACTGTTTCCCCGTCTCGATCTTGATTACTTGAGAACCATTACGTGTGGAACGTATCAGATATCTCTGGCTCCTGGTTACATCGCCGAACATTTAAGTGATGACGGAGACTATGAGGTGTGGCTTTACCAGCACTCCCCAGACCTTCTCCGATGTCAAATACATTCTCGACACAAAAGCCAAACGAAATATAACGTTTGGATACGGTTCACCGTTTCACCCGATGTTGAGGCCCCAATAAAGGACTACTACTGCCAGTGCCCAGTTGGAGAGAGAACGATGGGAATGTGTGCGCACATCTCCAGTATCTTGTACTACCTTGGGTATTACAGGACGCTGGAAAACCCTCGACCATTACAACCACAGGTAAAGAAATTCCGACAAAACTTGAAATAGTTTTCCATGCGGCAACGGAGTGCATATGTCGAAAGTATGTTTGGGGCTCGATATGAAAGATCCCCGTTACCATGTGACTAACCAAACTTATAAATATAGGTATTATACAATCGCCCGTAGCTATGAACACTCCCGTAAATGCGAAAACCAACCAAAATCATAAGGAACACGTTTTGTTTGTTGTTCTGTCTATTTGTCAGCCAATGTCTTCAACCACGGGGACTTGTGAAGTAGCCATCTTGGATTTTTTTTATGAAAAAGTGTTTCTCTCACTTTTTTTCATATCTGTGTACATATTCTCAACATACCGAGCAAATACTCTCGTTTTTTTGTTAATTATCTAAAGAAAGTCGAAAATCGGCAATTCAACCATAGGCTAATTCAACCCAACATTTGAAAATGTTCCACCACTTACATTTTGATGATTTTTCCTCTCATCAATAGCATATTACGTACTGTTTAATAGGATAAAAATTGGTTTGCATCCAACGCCCATAAAAGGGTGTATTCTCTAAAAAACACAGTTTTTGTGTCTAAAATGTTATCATCGAAAATGGCATTTTTGAGATTGTTTCTTCCATAAAACAGCCAAATGGCGCGATGGAAACATGATTTTTTGTCACAATCATGCCATGAATGTATTCTTTACGGTGACCATCATTTGATTAGATTTTCATTAATATTTTACATAACATGCACATTTTATCAACACTTAGACAGCTTCTGAAAGGTACAACTTTGAGGAGCCATAAAAAACAAACCAAGTGACCTAAATCTTTATACTTTATAGATTTGTGACCACAACGGCATGGGCAATGCACCATCAACAGGAAATTTGAAACCGTTTTGGAAACCGGCCCTTTGATCGAATGTGCGCATTATCACATTGAGAATGTATATTTGTTATTCCCTAATAAATTGCTATTTAGCTTTATCAAGTGACCTAACCCCGCGGATGTTTTTCTGATACAACTAGCGCTATTGTTCACTGTCCTGAAGAAAATTACACAAATTCAGGCGTCCCTTTCCATTGTAGTTCTTGAATAATCATGCCCGGTCTGTGTGTCAGTTTCTGGCATAATAATATTACCAATGAGATACAATGGAGCTAAATCGAGCACATACAAAAAACCGGAATTGCGTTGTCACGCCTAACCATGTGGAATTATTGACCTCTTATCATTTACAAATGTTGACTTTCTACCATGTACAAATGGAAGCATTTTTTTAACAACACTTATTGACCACACATATTGACCACTCCCCTTGTAAAAATGTTGATCCCTACCGAACTTCTGTTGACCCCTTATCATGTATAAATGATGGCCGTCAGCAGAAACAAATGTTAAACTCACCATACACATGTTGACCCCGTACCATGTTCAAATATTGGCCCCTTATACCATATAAAATATTTCTTTACAGTTCATGTCGACTGGTTTTGCGGGACTCCTTGCTTTGAGGCATAATGACTCAACTTGGGTGGTACGTATCTTTATTGGCATTATGATCATTTCATTGAGGAAACCTACATGTGTATAAATGAGCAAATGATTTATGGTAGAGTTAAGGCTACATGCTACCTTACACCCATACATGTGATCTGTGTTGTAATTAAAGCTATACATATTATACCTGTGATTTGTTCGAGTAAAAGTTATGTGCTACCTTACACATTTTATATGTGACTTGTGTTAGAGTTAAGGTTATATGCTAGCTCACACATAATTTTTTGCCACTTGTGTTAGAGTTAAGATGATATGCTGTCTTTCATATTATACAGGTAATTTGTGGTAGAATTAAGGTTATATGCAACCTTTACATTTTACTATTAATTTATGTTATAGTTAAGGTTTTGTGCTACCTTACCAATCACTTGTAGCTTCTATCAGATTTAGTTATCTGTAAAGGTTATGCGCTACCTTATGAATCATAGATGTGATTTAAGTCAGCGTTTAATTTATATGCTACCTTACACATCATACCTGTGATTATTGTTTGCCTGCATTTGTGTTACAGTTAGGGCTATTATTGGCTATTTCGCTCTGATCCGTTACACCTGGGTTTGATGTTGGAGTTCAGTATATTAACCGAATAGTTACTACATTACATTTGATTTTGTTGTAATCTTCCTGTTGGCGATGACGGAACAGCTTAAATTTAGATGTGGCAATGTAAACAGTCTTTCTGTATCTTGTGATACACGATGCACTGGGCATGTCTGTCATCATTAAAACTGTCGCATTTAATTGAAGCTTTCATCTTATCCTAATGAAATGTCCTATTTTTATTGAGCACAAAAGAATGATACAAATTCCCAATACATAATAGGTGTCTTTTCAATGTCCGTATCACTGCTCTAGAGTGTATGTGGCTCAGATTGTTTCCCCGAAGGGCGAAGTGAACTCTCATTGTCCATTTAAACTCTATTGATTCCTGATATCTTATACTAAACACCTTTTGTGCGGATAATAAGCACAAGTGTTGTAGACTAGGCACGTCTATCTCGTAAATACAGTATCGTGTTAAGAATATATTCATTTGTAGGTAGGGGCTACCCAACAACGTTTGTGTATCTCCAATCCTAAATACACGTGGGGTATCATTGTATACTGCAATGGTTGGTTGGTTGATTGGTTAGTTGTAAGGGTTTAAGGTCTAATGCCATTTTAGGACGTGCCTTCATGTGTGTTGTGTACGCATCTGATGCCGACTTAAAGTGCTGTCTCACTGAAATACCATGCCGAAGGCATCCCAACACAGCATTCCAACCGGTAACATTATACTGACAACGGGTGAACTAAATGTAGTTGTTACCATTACCCTAAACAGCTGAACGTTCTGTAGGGAATAACATCTACCATTTTTAGGACTTTGATATGCCCCGGCCCGGGGACAGAATCCATTGTCTTCCTCAACCGGGCGAAAGTTCAACATTAAAGCCAAACGTAAGCCAAGCAAGGCGCTAGGAAATAAAAGGTAGTTAAAAGTATAAAGGGTGCAGCAGATTGATTTTGGTTCCATTTGTGTCCTCAAGTAGAGAGCACAAAAGCAGATCCAAAATTCTGCAGGGGTTCCAACATTAGTCGCCTCTTACGATACATGCACTGGGCAACAGCAGTGTTATTCTTTTCTCGATCCCCGACCTGCAGGGGTATACTGTAATGATGTTTTTGCAAATGCACAAGGACGTTGCAGACTTGTATTGACTTTTAAGGTGTTCAGTAGGCCATTCATAGCTGTACTCATTTAAAGGTTGCACTATTGTATTGTAACATATGTAATTGCATATTATACGTTTGACACGTAACAAAAAAAACCTGATTGATTGATTAATTATCAGGTTTTTCTATCTTCCACACGCTTCACTTATATCCTGCTACGACACCAAATTTTTCATTTCATTTGTTCTCCGAAAGTGAGCTGCATAAACATGCATCGGTCCACAGATATTTCTCACGGCTCCTTGTTCACGAAAGTAATACATTTCTGATTATTTTCAGCCATGAGAAAAGTGAAACGATATGTTATACTGCAGTGAATTTCGATTTTTTCTCTCCTTTAATTTGAGTGATTGATTAGTTTGTGTGAATTTATTTCGGTAGAAGAACATGATATGTTTGTAGGCCCTGGCATATCAACATCATGGTGTCTGTATCGACAAACCAACATATGTTTGGGTATGTGGTAATTTTTGTTGTGTCCCATAATGCAACAGAATTTTCATCATACTGAACAAACCATGGATGAATATACACAGTTTTGAACCGACAACACTAAATTATCATTATTCCAATAGGGATATATACTGTATATGTTGCCATTATTAAGATTATGTTGTAAAAACGACGGTCATGAATTTTTTTTCAGCTCACAACAAATATTTCTAGAGAATTGAACAAAACCTGTAGAGATTAGGTGTAGAACATATCGTGAAATAAATTGTGGTCTGGGGCTACACGAACTATATATCATCCCAAATAGCAAGGGGGGATAACCAGCCAAGTCCTTGTTATCGAATTAGCGATATCACAGTATAGGGACTACACTTAAATGCATAATTACATGCTTTCACTGTAGACATATTTTTAAATGGAGATAGAAGTGCCATGATAAGATGCACATAAACCATGTATGTGCAAGTTCATCATATATATGTACGCAGAGAAACCCGGATCCAAAATACTACATAACGAATTCCCAGGTCTCACTTTTCAAACATTGCCACAAAGCATTTGTTTAATTAAAGTGGTATAGATATTGTGAATAACCCGGTCGTCTAAGCTGCTAAGATCTGAGGAGTTTTTAAAAAGATAGAATGACGATAGTTCTCCTTTTTGTTTTGTTTTGCAACGGTATGTTGAAATAAAAAAAATGTACCAGAAACAAATCTACAATTGACTTCAATACCTATCTATTCCGTCAATAACTTCGATGATCGTTCAAAATATGCGCTTCTTACCCAACATTTATTCAACGTTTCAGACAAACCTACAGATATCAATTGAGAGCATCATGATGATTGCAACCCTTACGGCCTTCCTAGCGCTGAAAGACACCGTCTACCTTCCCGAATATGACGATTGTGTCCCTTCTAACATCACTTCAGTATGCACGTGCAGGTATGTTATAATAACCATTGTAAACTATTGCAGCGATATAACGCACGTGTATTTAGGTAGACTTAAATGACTATCCGCCTATATTTTTTTTACACCAAAGATAAAAATGATAGCTCAGGTTTCCTCTGGCTTTCATTAAAAACTATATTTAACATTTTGGTATTTTTTTCAAATCAACCAAAGAAAGAAACTTTCAAATATAAATTATGTAATAATTGAAAATAAATCGTTTCAGGCTGGATTTTGGTCCAAAACAAGTAAATGTAACTTATAGCTCGCGGGATCGGGTTTTGAAGAGCACCGAAACCAGATCGTATTTTTGCATTATGTTATATTATTCATATGCAATGTATCCTTTTTTAGTACATAAGAAGAAGAAATTTGTCCTTAATACTGGAAATACCGAAACACAGAGGAAACCTATCGTTTATTAATGATAATCTAATATCCTTTACCGTATATTTAGCTTTATCTATGTTTGAGTATAGCTGTATAATATATATTTCACGACTGTCTTGATTTACTTGACTTATTCCACTTCGTCCAATGGGGACAAAGGGTGACCACAGTGCCTTTCTGTCCATTGTGGTGTCTTTGTCTCTTTCCATGTCTTGTCAATCTTTTTCAATTCCGTTGTTAGTCCCCTTCGCCAGGTGTTCTCTGGCCTTCCTCTCTTTCGATGTCCTTCAGGGTTTCAATCTATAACTTGTTTTGTAACGTTGCTGTAACTTGTCCAATCTATTTACACTTTCTAGATATGATTGTTTGTTTTATATGCGGTTGTTTAGTCCTTTTCCAGAGTTCTTTATTGGAGACTGTATTAGGCCACCGAATGCCAAGGATGTTTCTTAGACATCTATTCACAAAGGTTTGAATTGAGTTGACTGAAGCTACTGACTCTCTCCAAGTTTCTGACCAGAAGGAAAGTACAGACTTAACGTTGGTTTCAACGATTCTAATTTTGTTGCTGGTTCGCAATGAACAGCTTCCCAAAACAGGCCAAAGCATTGAGAAAGCCTGTTGTGCTTTCCTTTTTCTGGCAGCAATGTCCTCATCGGTACCACATGTTGGGCTAACTATAATACCCAGGTATGTGAAATTCTTTAAGTCTTCAATGTCTATGTTGTTGATCTTAGAGTGGTCTTGTTGGTTTGCATTTATTCTCATAGATTTTGTTTTCTGTGGATTTATATAAAGACATGTTCTTTTAGCTTTTGATTCAATGCTGTTTGCTTGGTGTTGTGCGTTTTGAAATCGATGGGATAGTGTACCTATGTCATCTGCAAGTTCAAGGTCTTTCTAGGCATGATGTTGAGTCCATCTGGTGCCTTTTGGATCACTGTATGCTGTTCTACTGACCCAGTCATCTACTTATAGAAAAAAGAGAGGAGAGAGAAGACAACGTTGTCTAACCCCAGTTGTCACAGGGAATGACAATGTTATGATCTTGTCAGGAATTCCATAATGTTTGAGTATGTCCCATAGAACTTGATGGTCGATGTTATCAAATGCCTTTTGGAAGTCAACAAAGTTAAGGTATAAAGGTGTTTGCCATTCATTAGTTTATTTGCAGTGTTGCTATTTGGTCGACACATGATCTTTCTTGCCTAAAACCAACTTAATCTTCTCTCATCTGTTTGTCAAGTTCGTTTTTAATTCTGTAGAGGATGATACTGCACAGAAGTTTGCTGGGGATGATATTAAAGTGATGCCTCGCCAGTTATTACAATGAGACTTGTCACCTTTCTTAGGATTTTTTACAAGTAGCCCTTTCCGCCAATCATCTGGTATTTGTTCGTTTCCCCAGATATTATTCAGTAGTTTCTGTAATTTTTTCACTGATATGTCATCTAAGGCTTTGATGGTCAATGCCACCTGCCTTACCAGTTTTCATATTTTTGATGGCTTCGATAACTTATGTTTCCATGATGTAACTGGTTCTTATATTCACTGGTGATCCAGCTTCTAACTCTAGTAGGTCTACAGGTGGAGGGCGGTTTAACACCTGATGAAAATGTTCGCTCTAACGGTCAAGTTGGTATTCTAATTGTGAAAGCATGTTTCCATTTGTATCTCCGACTGGCTATATTTGTGGTTGTTGATTTCCCGCTAACCAATTTTGTTATACATGTATTAAAGAGGGTTTTAACATCTCCTTTACAACATGCAATATGTGCTTCTTGATCTAGATGTTAGACATGTATACTTGTATTCTTGTGCTAGTTTCTTTTGTCGTCTGGTTGTTGCATTAAACACCTTTTCTTTCATTTTTCGTCTCTGTTCAACTTTTTGCCAAGTTTCTTTAATTTCTTTTGGTTTTGTTGGAGGTAGCCTACATTTTCCTCGCATGACTGGAGAATGGAGTCTCTAGAACGTCCTAGGCTGTGCTGATGTTCGTGTCGTCATCCTGTAGGTTTTCTAGTATACTGAACTTGTTCTGAAGTGCTATTTAGTAGTTTTCTTCTGATCTCTTCTGCTTTTTTTGTAGATAGAAGTTTCATTTGTATCTTGGCCATGAGTAAATGATGGTCAGATGATAAATCGGCTCCTCTCTTGTTCCGTACGTCTTGAAGTGACAATCTCCACCTTTGTGCTATGGCAATGTGGTCTATTTAATTTTCAGTGAAAAAGTGACCCTCCTATAACAGGACTATTGACTGAACAAAATTCCGCAAAAAGCTCTCCATTTCGTTCATTTTGCCCAATCCATTTGTCCCAATTTCTCTCTCTACCATTTCTACTTGCACCTACTTTTGCATTCAGATCGCCAATTATCATGAGGATGTCATGTTTTGGTGTCGAATTTACAATTGTTTGTAATGAGTCGTAAAATTCGCTTGCATTGCTGGTTGGTGAATAAACCTGAGTTATTGTTGTCTTCTAAAAGTGTGTGTCAAACCTTGAGGTGGTGATTCTGGCTGACACAGGGTTCCATTCAAGCAGAGATCTCTTTACTTTCTTGGTAAAAACAAATCCAATACCTTTGGCATGGATGTCATTGACATTAGGGTTGCCAGAGTAGATGATGGTATGTCCAGAAGTAAGTGTTGTCATGCCAGATGCATTCCATCGTACTTCGCCGAGTCCTAGAATTTCAAGCTTACATTTGTCCATTTCTTTGGCAACCTGCAGACTTCATTCCATGTGCCAATGTTTGTAGGTTGTTTAGCTGAGAACAACTTCATCGGCCTTCGCGTCATGTGTTGTCCTCGTGGTTGGTTTTTTGTTGTCACCTCTATCTCAAGTCTTTGGCAAGTAAGAGGATTTGTTTCTGTGTTCTTTTTTGTAACAAAACTTGTTTTACTAGTTAGGAATGTTAACCCTAAGCTAAACCTTTCACGTGAAGGGTCGGGATGTTCTGTTGGGGTTTTCCATCCCATAATCGATAGCCTTTGACTTTCCTGCGTCACCCACAAGCCAGTGGGACTATTTCATCCATGGCTGCGAACTAGGTTTGCAGGTATCGGGGCATATCTACACACCGGTGGGCCATGCATGCCGTGCATCTAGGTGCCTAGACTCATCTGAGACCAAGTGGTTCTCCCTGAGACCGTGAGGTACCCAGTTAACCGTATGCCACCTCGAGGAGGATTTCAAATATGGTCACATTGATCTTGCTGTATGAGAGGCTATTACTGGCAGAGAAGACATACGCACACTTTTCACAGCACTGAGGCTGCTTGCCAGTGGCAGTGCTGAAAGTCAGCCACCGCACTGTACGCATTAATACAACCATTTCGACAGACACATGTCTATGTTTACATGGTCAAGACAAACTAGAAATAAAGAAGCAAGATAATCATGACAGAGATTGACTTTGATCGATTTCTTTATTTCTTTATTTAATGTTGTCGATTAATCAACAAAAATCAAAACAGCGGGAGAAGTAGTAGAAAGGAGACGAGGAACAATAAAATCGTTACTTAAAAATAGGATGTTTAATTCCGTACACCTAACACTGACCGTTTCATTGATTGTAGAATATATGCCGAAAGATTTTATACAATTTATTAATCTTAAACAGGTAATCGTTCATATTTAATGTATACCGTCGTCATATTTTGAGGGAACAAAACAAAATTCGACCACTTCACGAATTTTTTCATGATAAAACACACAAAACACGAACTAATTCCACGATAAAACACACAATACAGGGACGAATTTCAATATCGACAATATAATTGTAGCAGCACTTCTGGTGCGATATATTGGCCTAAGTACAATGTCAATATTGTTATAAAGGAGTATTTACTCGCTGATTCAAGTGAGTGCCAAACCGTTTTGTTAGTACAAGAACTTTATTAAATGGGTCGTATATAGGTCAATGTAATTTATAAAAGCACTTGACTGCCTTGTACTTCTGGATAAAAAAAAAAACACGCTACTAGACTCTTATTGTCCTAGTGGTTGAGACATGATTAAACACGTATCCTGATACAGTAGTGCTAGCTTAATATGAGATCATTCGCAAAGTTAGTCAGAGTTGCGGCCCTTTAGACAAATTTAAATACGTTGCCTTATTAGATTCGATTCGCACTTTTTTGACGGACTTGGTACTGCATTAACCTGGTTAATGAGGCTGGTATATTTGAGGGTTTGAAAAAAAGGGCTCCAGACAGTAAAATAATATAAAAGTCACATGCTAGTTGTTAATTTCCGTAATTTAAGTATACCATGAACTCTATTATTGTATATTTTATATCGAAGAAGAAACTATATCATACAGATAGTTATTAAATATTATTTATATATATATATCCTCTATATACGTGTCACTGTACTAATTTTGTATTTCAGTGAAAGAGATGTCATCAATCTTCCGTAAGTACATGCAGATGTAGCGTTCGCAGCCATTTAACAATTAAATAGCAATAACCTATTTATGTAGATAACCAAAAGTGACTATAGAGCTAATGAAATAAAGTTATATATACATGTAGCAGTTTCTTAATGATCCGGAAAACTCTACACAGCACTACTGCGTTAATACGGAAATTACCATACAGAAACCTCAATGCAACATACATAGGCCCTCGTTAACTCGGAAACATTTATTTTATAAACAACAAACCCTCGTTTTCCAGGAAGAAAATCTATATAATGTACAAGACACTCGTTAATCCGGAAAAGTAGATAATAGTAGATTCTTGCTGAAGCGGAAAATTATATATAACGAGCACTTGGCTTTTGCCTTTCAGGAATATTTTTATATAGCGTACATAAGACCCTTGCTTGTCCGAAAACTTCTATATAACATTTAAGCAGTAGACCCTGCTAATCAGAAAACTTCTATATAACATTCAAGCAGAGACCCTGCTAATCAGAAACTTCATTATAACATTCAAGCAGTAGACCCTGCTAATCAGAAAACTTCATTATAACATTCAAGTAGTAGACCCTGCTAATCAGAAAACTTCCATATAACATTCAAGTAGTAGACCCTGCTAATCAGAAAACTTCTATATAACATTCAAGCAGAAGACCCTGCTAATCAGAAAACTCCATTATAACATTTAAGCAGAAGACCCTGCTAATCAGAAAACTTCATTATAACATTCAAGCAGTAGACCCTGCCAATCTGAAAACTTCCATATAAAATTCAAGCAGTAGACCCCTCTAATCAGAAAACTTCTATATCACATTCAAGCAGTAGACCCTGCTAATCAGAAAACTCCTATATAACATTCAAGCAGTAGACCCTGCCAATCAGAAAACTTCTATATAACATCCAAGCAGTAGCCCCTGCTAATCAGAAAACTTCTATATAACATCCAAGCAGTAGCCCCTGCTAATCAGAAAACTTCTATATAACATCCAAGCAGTAGACCCTGCTAATCAGAAAACTTCTATATTACATTCAAGCAGTAGACCCTGCTAATCAGAAAACTTCTATATTACATTCAAGCAGTAGACCCTGCTAATCAGAAAACTTCTATATAACATCCAAGCAGTAGACCCTGCCAATCAGAAAACTTCTATATTACATTCAAGCAGTAGACCCTGCTAATCAGAAAACTTCTATATAACATTCAAGCAGTAGACCCTGCCAATCAGAAAACTCCGTGTACGGTAGACCCTTATTGATCAGGAAAACTCGGTATCAGGACGAGGATACCGTAAAATCTCGAAACCAACGGCTGACTGATTGTGCCCTAAAGGTTTTTGTACCCCGCAACAACGTTAGAGGGGTGTGCTGGAATCAACTTGTTCGTCTGTTTGCCAGTCTGTCTGTCCTCTGTTGAAATATTTTCTGGATACCTCCTCCTAAATGTATAAGCTGATTTCAACAAAACT
Organism: Mizuhopecten yessoensis; assembly: GCF_002113885.1. Classification (NCBI taxonomy): domain Eukaryota; kingdom Metazoa; phylum Mollusca; class Bivalvia; order Pectinida; family Pectinidae; genus Mizuhopecten; species Mizuhopecten yessoensis. The sequence goes on from NW_018406643.1 coordinate 494,067, forward strand.
TCACATGAGTGATCGGTACATCATGTAATTTGTGCACTTGATATTTATTTTATTCTCATGTTATTGACCTTTTTCTACTTGTTAATTTCAAGGTATGTTTTAACAAGTTTTCACCAATTCTTAATTTTTTGATTCAAGATGGCTACCGTGGCCTCTGGTCAGTTAAGACAATAATGGTTATACATTTGTAACTTGAGTTTTATGGGGCTGACTCTGATGATAACCTGTGGGAATGATACATAGGGAATATTCTTTCTCAATGAAAGGCCGACTTAAGAAAAATTGGGATTAAAGAGGGCTGTTATGCCCTCTAATCGGCTAAGACAATAGTGCGTATAGCTTGAGGTATATGTGGCCGAGTTTGTTGATGATCTATGGCTGTGATACAGAAGGGGATATTCCTTGAATTAAAATACTACTTTCAAATATTGGAATTCAAGATGGTCCTTTTTCCCTCTGATTGGCTGAAACATTAAAGCGGCTCTTTTTGTATTTGTCTATACTTAATGGTCCAAAAATCACAGTGATAAAAATGAAAATGATATAAAAGGGAAAAGATACAAGGTCCAAAGTATTGCAAAGAGTATTGTACAATGGAATTGACCATTTCACTAGGCATTTTCATTAAAATATATAAAAGATATTCAGTATTGGTAAAATTTCTTGTTTCTATCAGATGTGGTTGGTCATACTACGTAATCCAATTATGGTCATCTGGTATATTTTCCTTTCTGGTAACTATGATATATGTCTCTCATCGTTACGAGATAACATCTCCTATCTACGAGATGTGTTCATTGATGACATAACTCCGAGATAGGTATCTGTCTCGTAGCTATGAGATCGGACATAAATACAAGTTAGACCTAACAAGGCTTCCTTGTGATACTATATGAAATAACAAACCAATGAACTACAGTTTTTCGATAGAATACATTTGGTATCATGAACATGCCTTTGACAGAAGGTGTATGTAGATAATCTGTTACTTACTTCTCTAACAAATAAAACGTTTACATTTTATTTTATTTTTTCCCCCAGTGAGAGCATAACGTCGGCAGTGGACTGTAGCACGCTGTACTCAGCACTTGACACTGCGCACGCGCTTATCTACTTGTATCTGGCCATATGGATGCTGTGCATTATAGAGCTGTTTCGGGCTGTGTTTCGGGCGTGTACACGATCTTCACGGCGTCAGGTACTGAACACCACCATCAGTATCACACCACAATATCACCGCACCATCAGTACCACAATCATATCACCGCACCATCAGTAGGACACCATTATATCACTGCACCATCAGTATCATAACACCATATCACTGCACAATCAGTACCACAATCATATCACCGCACCATCAGTAGGAAACCATTATATCACCACACCATCAGTATCATAACACCATATCACTGCACCGTCAGAATTAGAACACCATATCACCGCACAATCAGTATGACACCATTATATCACCGCACCATCAGTATCATAACACCACATCATGTTCACCGCACCATCAGTATCACATCATCACATCACCGCACCATTAGTATCACGCCATTATATCACCGCACCATCAGTATCATAACACCAAACCATTAGTATCACGCCATTATATCACCGCACCATCAGTACCACCATCATATCACCGCACCATCAGTACCACCATCATATCACCGCACCATCAGTATCACCATCATATCACCGCACCATCAGTATCATACCACCATATTACATCACCATCAGTATCAAACCACTGTACTGGGAGCGCCACAGTGACACCATCCCACCATCATAAAACCACACGACTATAATCAGGTTTCATTTGCCATTCAAAGCAATATGCATGCCAAACGACAGATTCAATGAAGGGCGAATAGAAAAGCCATGCGTCCAGTTAGGGTCAATGCTATCCAGTGTAACAATTATGACGACATACTAATAACACTTGACATACCGTAAATACAGCTATATATATGCCATCTGAACATGTGGGGCGTCTGGTCCCCCTACCAGGGTCCTCCCTGGCCCCACTCCTAAATAATTTACTCCGAGTAAGGGCTATATCTATGCCTCTGAATGATATCTTCTGATAAAAGGGGACTGAGAAAGAAAGGTAACAGAAAATGCGATACACATTTGTAAGTATGCATTATGTGTTATCAAATTTTGCATAATAATAAGGTATGGAACACTCAAAGTTAACATTCATGACGAATGTCAAGTGCATGTATTTGTATTGTTTTATTAGAGTAGTTTTCGAGGAGAAGAAAGTCGTTCTTTTTTCACGCCGGACACTCACAGATAATGTTAATTCTTTATTGTTTTCAGGAAAACGAGAGCGAAGATATGTTAAATAACTCAACTTTCTACAACATACCATACCCGGAGATTACACACAAAAAGAAGAAAAAGACTGAGAATAAACAGGATGTGGACAAAGAAAAAATATTCACACTGCTCAATGCATAGAGTGCCTTCCTTTACAGTGTTCGTATCGGTCGTACCAGTCCCGTGAAATGTGTGTTCACCAGTACCAGTCCCGTGAAATGTGTGTTCACGAGACATGAATGCCTTCCTTTATAGTCTTCGTATCGGTCGTACCAGTCCCGTGAAATGTGTGTTCACCAGCCATGAGTGCCTTCCTTTATCGAGTTCGTACCGGTTGTACAGGTCCTGAGAGACAAAATATGCCAGCCAAAAGCGCCTTCATTTATCAAGTTCGTAGCAGTTGTATCGGAACACACTCCATGAATAAGTCTGTGTTATTTTTATACATGCACGGGCATTGGTTTCGTGATGTGATATCGATAGAACCTTGTCAAATTCGCTACATTTATTGACTCATTCACGGTGCTGATTCCTCGAGAAATGTATGACACGGGTGCAAATTATCCAATGGATACAGGAAAATGACTGTACATGCAAAAATGGGTTAAAACGTACGAGCAAAGAAAAAATGGATGCATCTTGAATTCAACACCCACCGAACAAATTCAAAAGACCCATTTTGTTAAAGATAGGTTCCGCGGAGTTTCGGTGCCTTTTAATAAAAAATACCCGTTTTCTTGTTGTAATGTATTAAACTGTACATATACATGTACGAACATCGAACTGCATAAAAAAGCGCAACCTAGCGGAGACAAATGGTTCTAAGGCAAATGTCACTTTTTTGATGCTAACGGTTAAGTCTCAAATGTGAGAATCAGACAATCAGATACAAGAATAAAGTTATTTTATATGATAACGTTTGACGTAGTGGATGAAAAATGTAAATATTTTGCACTTAAATTTCAAAAAGATTAATTTGAAGATTTTACTTAAGGTACAGTGTACCACTGTATGCGATATAATCGCAAAGGAGAGTTTTTTTTAGTTGTTTTTTTAACTTAGAGTATTATCCTTTAAATATACAATATGACGCAAGAAAAGATTGTTCCCTTGTCAGTATTTTCAGGATAAGCAGTCATAATTCCATAATACATCGCGAGATGTGATTTACAAGTTGAATATGAAAACACTTCTATAGAAAATGGCGTTGACAAATATTTAATCAAAGTGACGATGATAATTATATATTTTGATTTGATGAGTTCCTTTACCCAGTTAAAGAGGCATTCACATAAATTGTTTTGAGTCACGTACAGTGGCAATAGCCTGTTGGTCATGTCTACTGATGATGTCATTTTCGTCAAAGCAATTAAGTTTGAAGATTAATGGACATCAAAGTGTTACTTTCTACAATAGCGTAGATTTCTCTGAGATTTGACTTTATAACGAAACACAAGTGAAGTTATTGAGTCTGTTAACATATATGTATCGGGTGTAGTGTATTCAAGATATTCTTCGATGGTACGGGTTACTATAAAGAAAACAAACGTCATTTTATAGTTGTTTTCATCACTTCAACCTGTGAAATTAACATGTCTATTGGATCTTAAATTATTTCCATTTGTGAAATCGTCATTTTAGTGAGGTTCTTTGTACATATTAATTTTAAGTTAAGATTTTTTAAAACAATGACATGTGATTATGAGTAATATCAAGCAAAATTTGGTAAATAAATGAAGAAAAACACTATTGCTTTGTGCTATTCTTTGCATTTTATTGAAACACTCGTTCAAGATATCAAAGTTGTATAATAAAACCAAACAGTTATGTTTCAAAGATTTCATGTTCAAGTCAATGCTACATGCGACAAAATATATACCAGGCCATACTGTCGTAACCAAGTATTTTCGTTAAGTATTGAAATGAAATATTTCTCAATAATTATTGCATGCAAAAGCACACCGCAGTGCTTACATGTATGGGGGTGAATATCAGATATATAGGTAACGACATTGATGCTACTGTTATATTCATGGTTAAATTGACAATATACAACACATACATTATACATCAACATACTAGTTTACAACGTGGATACATTGATTTAAAAAGAATTTCTCCTATTTAGATACAGACAGCTGATGTAATCCCGTATGTAAGTGTAGGTCTAGATATGCCTGTTGAACTTGCTCGAAGGCAAACTTTCGTAAGGTCAACTTGACCAGTGAATGACCTGTATCGACAAGAAGAATGTTTTTCACTGTAAGTTTAAATTACGTCAATTTAAGCTGTAACTGACCTAAATAGACACAAAGAGAAGTTTTGTCCTGAAGCTCAGTTAGTTATCGTGAATAAATCTACAAGCATATAAGGTTTCATTGTGATATCGAGATTCAGACTATTAAAGTAACTATTGATGAATTCTGCTGCTAATTAAAAATGAATAGCTTTAAATTCGCAATACAGTGAGCTTCACGTTAAATGATAACAGGCATGGATTTTGAATCCAAGGAAATTTCAATTGTGGTTTTTTTGTGTGTATTTTGTTCAACGTCCTTCATTACTTATCTTCCTTTTAAATCACTTTGATAACGAATATTAAAAGGACTGGGTTGTTTGTTTAGTATTTGTCTGGTCCTTTCTAAGTCATCCTTCAGCACATGTGGGTAAACTACTGTATAGTTAGACCTGATCTATATTTAGAATTCAATTTAACCGCTCCATTATTACGTTTACAATTGCCGGGGAGTTCCTTTTATGAAAATATGGGGAGAAGAATGTTGTTTGAAAGATTATGGTCTGTTTCTTGGTAGTAGTGACAGTACATACCTGCCTTTTATTTTGTTATGACAGTCTATATAAGAAACCTATTTAGTAATTATTTCATCACGTGTAAATGCATTGATAAGTTATATTAATATTGCTGCTATTGATCGATACAAATAATATCGAATACTCCCTATATTCGAAAGTACCTTGCTAAACACTGATGTAAATGACACATATTTTGAGTCACGTGGTAATGAAAGATCGATTTCAGTGGTAAACATTGTTAATTCAGCTTCATTGATATCCTTCAATCTAAAAACTGAGATTAACCCATTCACCCCCAGAGTCACATTTGAACCTTACCGAATCAAAGACTGGGCAAGTCCAGTTAAAATATGTAGGGTTGAATGAGTTAACCCCTGGCCCATGAACACCAAAATACACTTATTTAGTTTGTACAAAAAGCAGTTAAAATGACAACCTACAAAACGTTAGGCATGGTATACTGCCTGTATCAACATATGTAGTAATATATAAACCACGGATAAACACCAGCGAGGCTAACATCCCTAACAGGCGGTTCATATCAGTTTTCACAAGAGAGGAATTAAGTTCTGTAACCAACAAAGGTGTTAGTCCCTATCTAGATCTGCCAGATATAGTCATCTGGAGGGATGAAGTTGCTGAAGTATATTAACATCCAAAAAGCCACTGACCCTGGTGCTATCCCAGGACAGCTCCTGAGGGAACTAGCAGAGGAGGTTACACCGGTCCTAACATTGATATACAAGGCATCATTATAACAGGGACGGATACCAGAGAGGTGAAAAGAGGCTGTGGTCACACCTCTCGTCAAGGACGGAGATTGAGGGAAGGCCTCCAACTATCGTCCAGTATCCCTCACCTCCATCACATGCAAGATCATGAAGCATATATACTTCACAGTAACATCATTGGTCATCTCGAAAATTGGAATATATTATCATCCTTCCAACATTGATTTCGAAAAGCATGATCACATTATCATAACAACTTATCATCACATTGCAGGACTAAACAAATGGTCTTGATATCTGAGAACAGATTGACTGTGTATTCCTAGACTTCTAAAAGCCTTTGATAAGGTCCCTCATCAGAGGCTCGTGAGCACGTGCGACAACTATGGGATAAGAGGTAACTCACTGCAATGGATTGCCAGCTTCCTGAAACACAGAAAACAAGGGGTGGTGGTGGATGGGAAAAGATCAGAGAGGACGGACGTAACATCTGGAGTTCGTGATCTAGATCTTTATCAACGACTTGCAAGAGAGTGTACCATCATCAACAATACTGTTTGCAGATGATTGTCTCCTCTACGTGAAGATACGTACATATGAGGACTCTAGGATCCTTCAAAACGACATTGACAACCTGCAGCAGTGGCAGTCAGTCCTGATAATTGTGAGGTTCTGGAACCCCACTTGTCACAATTAATATAGAGAAGTATCTTGGAGTAAACATCGGTGACAACCTCAGGTGGTCAAATCACATAATAGGAACACTTTCAAAAAAAGAAACATAATCAATGCATTCTTAAAAAGGAACATCAGCATATGTCCACCTAAGATCAAGGAGCAGTGCTACAGAATGCTGGTCAGGAATATTGTGGAATATACAAAAGGACATCAGACAAATTCCGATGGTGCAGAGAAGAGCAGCACGACCAGCAGCGTCACATCAATGCCGAGCAAACTCCAATGGACCGCCTTAGAAGAACGGAGAAAGCGGGCAAAGGTCATCATGTTCTATCGCATCATCAATGAGTTAGTGACAATAAACCACCACAACCACATCTCATCACAAGAGGGCTAACTATTACAACAAGAGGACACAGCCTTCACTTCCACCTGCCATTCTCCAGGTTATAAAGCCACCAGCAGTCCACCTTACCATCTGCCATTCGTCTGTGGAATGATTTACCAATCCGAGTCATCTCAGCCGACTCGCTATAGATCTAGAGGTGTTTAAGGAGAGGCTGCAACGCACTGTGACACTGTGAGCATACCTGTTTTAGCTGTATATATTGCCTATAAGGTTGTTAATGGTTTTAGCTGACTAGGTATCTGCCACGTCTGCGTCAAGACACCGGAAGTGTTATGTAGATTACAAAAGGAATTTACAAAAAAAAAAGGCATATGAAAATTTCATCGAATCTAAATCGGTGCCTAATAAAATTAAAGTCTAGATCTAGATTTATTGAACGAACAGGACTTTATAGTGAAATTGATTATGAAATAAATAACACATTTTATTTAAAATTGTATAAAATACGTGATAATAAAATTCACTACATATTGTATCTGTGACATATACTTCGTTGCTGATAGTATATAATATTTTCGCCTTGACGTCAACTGACTCGAGCTCATTTAACCCCGAAATGTGGGTTTTTTCCTCACTGGATATATTTTAGAATATTTAAAATTTCTACAAAGTGACATTCGATCAAGTTTGATATTTTTTTATAACATTTCAATCGATTCACTTAGCATGCAAACTGTTTTCTTTCATTGCATATCCGTCAATCCGTGATCGTGGTCGAGTGTGAGTTGTAGTTCCGATTTTGCTAATATTTGCATGTCATTAATTATAAATAATTAATGTTTTCATAAATAAAATAAATAACAATTTACTCAATAGAATTGATTAATCTCAACAGATTTAAATATTAATCAAATAGCGTCTTTTATCATTGAGTTATCTTTTAAACTATCGAGGGTATTCACCAAATACTGACATCATAGCCAGTTTCGAGTTCCAAGTTCTAGAATTATGTTCAGATTGGCTAGTTGATAACAAACTGTCACTACATCTGGGGAAAACTGAATGCATGCTCTTTGGAACTAAGAGAAAGCTAAAAGAAATGTTGAACAGTTTAAAATTATTTGTAATGGTCATCTTATTCTGATGCAACCTTTCGTCAAATATCTTGGTTTGTCCATTGATTGCTTTTTTATCTGGTGAATGTATAGTCAACAGCATTGTAATAAAGCAAGTAATAGACTTACATTTCTATATAGACAGACAAGTTCTCTTCCACCATCCACCAGGAAAATGTTATGCTCAGCCATAATACAGTGTCATTTTGATTACTCTTGCTCATCCTGGTACTCTGGTTTAACTAAAAAATTGAAACAAAGACTGCAGGTTTCACAAAATAAAGTTATTAGATTTATTTTTAAATTATATTCCAGGTCCAGAATGGGTTACAATGAATTCTCTAGTATAAATATGCTTAATGTAAGTAACAGAGTAAAACAACTCAGAGTAAACCATGCTTTTAATAATTTTAATGACAAATGCCCCTCCTATTTTAAAACAGACTTCAAAAGGCTAACAGAACTGCAGCAACTAGCGAATACAACTTTTATATTCCAAATGTGAGCGGGGCAGAATCTACCACGTTTTATTACAATGCTGCTAAAGATTGGAATTCTGTACCAGAAAGTATCAGGAAGATCAAGAGTAAATCATCATTCAAAGTTGCGATCAAAAATCATCTTTTTGAATATTTGTAATTTATTGACGTATTATGTTTTATATACATGTTTGTGTATGTGTGTATGTGAATATGTGAGTGTGTACACAATATGGGTGCTGTACTTCAATGCAATGTGTTTTAAGTTACAACCTATATATTAACATCATTTTCAACGTAAAATCAAGTTATCTTCAAACATAATAACTATAGTAATTTTTACTTAAGTAGTGTTTATGTGTCTTTTAATGGACCCCAGTGGAAATAAGCTTCGGGGCTTTCTGGGTTATCCTGGTTTTAAGGGCAACATATATATTTTAGTTATTTCATTTTTCGTACGAATAACCGTTACCTACCTTGTAATTTATGAAATTGTGATAACTGTTTTTAGAGAGACTTACCTAATTTTACATTAATATGTTTTATAATGTAATCAGCCATATAAATTATTAGTGCCAAAACATTATTGGGTACTGTATGACATTGTTATGTTGTTGTACCTTTTTACCAAATAAACTTGAATTGAGACTTAGTGTTCTACTGGTATTTCTATAAGAGTTGTTTCCCTTGCATTGTAATGACTACAAAAAGCTCCGGTAGTATTAGGTCGGTGTATTGCATTATACAATATCATATATATGCAATGTACTTTACGCTCGTATAGTAAACTTGTTGAAACTGCGCATGTTTTGAATAGAATTCTTTTAGCGGTAGGGGTGTATAATGATTTGCATGGTGTGCGTTTATCTCGCTTGATACAATTAGGGTCCAATCACACGTGCACGTGTTCATAGATACAGAAGGTGCGCGAAAACCGAAAACTTTTTGTGTAAACCATTTTGATTGGCTGAAAAGTGCAATCAGCCAATCAGAGTGTCACTTTTACTTCGACGGAAGTACAAGCGATGTTATGCGTTGATTTGTTTACACGGAGATTAACAACAGCTGACAGCAGTGAACTGTACCTCGCTTGGGACTTTTACGTCGGTAAGTTTTACTAAATGTATTTAAGCTCAACAGTTATCTGTTATCCGGGACAAAAAGAACATCAATGGAAATTATGTCGAATGCGATGTCATTGTTGTAATTTCAATTTTCATGACTGAACATGACATTACCGGTACATGTATTGAAACGCTAGTTTGTAGACTGACGTATTTTTATAGAGTGTAAGTTTGGGTATTGCCCTCAAGCTACCTTTTAAGCCTATTATAGACCGATCACATGGACCAGTTAAATAAAAAAACTTAATGCTTGTCTTGTAAAAATTAAAAATCAAGTCACTTTGCAAAAACAAACTAAACTTCTACTGTCAAAACCTTTCCTCTTCCCATCTAAACCCTCATCTGACATTAATCTTCCAATTGTTAAAGTTGGTCGGTACGCTGTATAAGAAGAATTAAGCTATAACTGTTGAGACATTTTCACCTCCCACTAAAAAAAAATCACCTTCAAAGTGTTCTGGACTGAAAGACACCCTGAACCAGTTGAATAATTATTCAGAAAAACATCATCATACAAACACCTGATTGTTTGTGTAACAGGAAATATAGGGTGCTTCCGCGGGGTATCAAACCCGTGACCCCAGACTTCCTGGTCCGCTGCTCTGCCATTTAGCTAAAGAGAAATTCCATATAGCACGAACCTAGAAATTCCGTATAGGACAAAGCTAGACATTCCATATACACATGTATGTACAATTAAAACCTACCACTCTTCTATTTGCCTCCCTTTCCTGGTCCTCATCAAGACAATTTGTTTTTAATTTGATATTATTTTACGTATGAGTCTTGAGGTGAAAGTTTAATGTGTAAACAACTACAATGTAGTTAAGCAAACCATGCCAGTTCATATACCTTAATGATAGGATCACATTTTACATTGTCCTTATCACGATAACCCATAACATAAGAATATGACTACATGTCTGTCTGTCATGTGTATAATCACAGGTGTAACAGAGAGCTTGTGACAAAGGTGCCCAATGTTTCAAATCAAAAACCTCTAGTTTACTAGTCATTATGCTGTCCTGAATTAGTTATAGAGAAATTCTCCCTAGCTGAGTTGGTAGGAAGCAGCCAGTATCATAACCTGACTATCATTATTCCTAGGTCCTGATCCTGAGAACTTCTCAGGGACGAATGGGGCCCAATATAACAGAGGTCATTATTTGCTCAATGCCTTCGCTAGGAGATGAATGCAGGACCTCAGTCTAGTTTACTAGTCTTATGCTCTACCAAATGAGCTAAAGGAATTCTCCGTAGCCAAGTCAGTAGGAATTGAAGCTGCTAGTATTTTACCAGGGTGACATTACTCCCCCTCCATTCCCAGGTTCCTACATGGGTGCCAATTAATGTAACGGATATACATTAAGAGATCCTTATTTGTCATTGCCTTTGCTAAGGGTCAAGCCCGAGATCTCTGTCTTGCTAGTTTTATGCTCTACCAAATGAGCTAAAGAGAAATTCTCCCTATAGCCAAGTCAGGAGGAAGTGGCTAGTATATCTTTGGGTTTTGACAGTTCAAGTTTGCTGTGACTATTTCTCCATGGCAATGCCACAGATATTCCTCATGTTTCATCGGTAGGTTCCCCTTGGGAATAATCAGAAATGGTGTATAGTAACAATGTGCATGTTTCATGTAGGGACTAATCAGAAAAAAATCAAAATGGCCAGCAACTGGTAGCCGTCTTGGATTTAACAGTTCAAGTTTGCTGTTACTTTTTCTCAAATGCTAGACAGATCTTTCTCATATATCACAGGTAGGTTCCCCTTTGTGCATGTTTCATGTTGGGACTGATTATATGAACAAGATGACTGACACGCAGGCATCTTAGACAGTTCAGGTTTGCTATCACTATAGCAAAAAAGTTCATGAGAGATAATATGTACTGGTTCCCCATTTTCCAAATTTGTGCATGCATTGTTTTGAGACTGATCAGAAAAAATAGGTGCCTACCAGTTAACAATCTTAGATTTGGACATTTTACTATTTCTGAAGAAGCAATGTGCAAATTGTAACTATGTTCAAGATTTATAATTTACCTTAACATATAAAATACATCATAGCTCTTCATCTGTGCCCCTATAGCTTTTAAAATAAGGGTTATATGATTTCGCACTGTTTGCTTTCATTGTAAAGCACGAAACACGCCTCATCTTATCTTAGACACTCACAGACACACATATATATATATACAGGTGCATAATACATATACGTCTGGTTGAGCTAAGTTTTCTTTACATCAACATTACTATCAGAGAATTTCTTTTGTGGTAATGAATGTTTGCTATCAAAATCATGTTTGTTTTTTTTGTAATTCAGTGATAAAACTAAAGAAATATACAGCTGTTTTACACGAAAAAAATAAAGAAAAGTGCCAAGATTTTTACAGGGTCATTGTTTGCAAGAATACCAGACTTTTAGCAGGTGCCATTATGAAGTTGATAATCAGGAGGTACGGCCGCAGCTAATCTTGCAGGGGACATTTGTCACCTTGTCACGAAAACCTGAACCATTATATCAGACGCGGGCCTATGTGACTCTTGAATTGAGAGTCATATCGGAAGCTTGTTGTTTGATCAAATCTAATGTTAACACTGCTGTGACGCCTGATAATTTTTGCATGCGTCAATTTCAGGACTGGCTTTATTTCTGTTTCACATAAGTAAGGTATGCAAACACTGGATTTGGATGATGATAAGGAAATGAAGTAAAATGTTGCTGGTTTATTGGGGTGTATTGGCTTGCTTGAGGATTTTAGTCTTAGGCCTTTGCATAAATCTTGACTTAATTGCGCAATAAACATTTCAGAAACATTACAGCAAATTAGATTTAGCTTTATAAAAAGATCCAAGTTGCATAATGTTTGCGAGAAGTTAGACCACAAACAAATTCATATAAGAATATCATTGTGTAATTAAATATGTTAAATTTGCAAGCTCTCTTTGACATATATAAACAGTATGTTTTTTCCTATTTGTAACATGAATCATTAGATTGTTAATTAGTTTTTTTTTCATCATAATTGAATATCATATAATTATAACACAGTAAAAAAGACTCTGAAATTAATAATCTGTGGCCTCAAAAAAAAAAAAAAAATCCTTGAAAGCAGACTCCTGATTGTAGTTTTCTGTTTATCAGAACTACTGGTTGGAGACAATCATTTTTTTTCTCCTCCAGTTGGGATACATTATTTCAAGTTCAATTTATTTTACTGCCATTAAGTTGAGTGGACCTCAGGTACTGAACTATTTCAAGCTCTGTATAAAGCAAGGGAAACATTTTGTGCATTATATTCAATGCCGAATAATATGTTTGTTCAGGATTTTGTATCCTGAGTTTAGCAAGGAGTTGTATATGTGTGAGATACTATTTTGGGTCATTTAAGCTGCTATTTAGTGAGTAGGATTCTTTTCCCAGAGGTCAGGGTATATATAATCTTCATGCACTGCCAACCAGAGCAAGGCTTTGGACTTTTTTTGTGATATATACCTGAAAGTGCAAATATTGATTTTTCTATGAAAATGTTAAAAATCACCCCTTTATGTCTTTAGAAATTAGAATATTTCTTTAATAAGTCAAACTAGTATCATCATGGCAAATTATAGTAGTTCAAATGTTAGTGCCACATCTTTAGATGGCTTCGAAAAGTTTACATACTGACTGACCAGCAATTCAGCAGGCTTGACCTACAGTTTGACCCTCTAGATCTATGACCGTCATTTCATTCCTAAGACCATGACATGTTTATATGCTTTAAGGATCCCTGTTCCACTACAGATAAAACACTAGAGAGCTCCACTGAAGTTTTACATACATGCAGTAACCTCCCCTTAATATCATTTTGGATGTAATGGGACTGAGCCAGGTCAGATGACTGTTGACTATATATAGCTGAGTTGGTATGAGAGACAATATTGTTATCGGAGGTTCATTAAGGTTCAAGTTCCAGTTTGTCCACATTATATTTTTTACCTACAAAACACTCTGTTGATTATATTTTTTGTTTGTTTATTATTTTTGATAAAAAGTCTTCAAGCAGTGTTTTGTTACCTGAATTCTACAACAGCTTATATTTATTCCTTTATGAATTAGAAAACTTTAGCATTACTTGTATTGAAATTGAGAATATATTCCTCATTTTTTGGTCATTTTGGGAAAATTAGTCACTTTTAAGCTAGGGGAATCAGTGACTGTATTCAGCAGTAAAACTGAGCAAAACAAATCGCTGGCAAGGTAGAGATTTCTTTTCAGAAATGATATAGTAAAAGATATTTTCACACACTGATACTTGCCAACTTTTTGAAATTTCCATAGAGGAAATTCTGCAAGCTCAGAGCTGAGAGACAAAATAACCCTTTAAAATGACATATTTTGAGTTGTGCAAATTCACTGGTTAAAAACACAAAATTTAAGGTGCAAATTCACTGGTTAAAAACACAAAATTTAAGGGTCCAAAATAGGGAGTCTCCATCCAAAATAGGGAGGGTTGGCAAGTATGTTTTCGGACCCAAGTTTCCACATTCATACAGCTTTCGGCAGTACTTAATGGTATAGGGATCTTTGATAGAAACTTGTGATCACCTGTACACTACTAACCTAGAAATCCAGCTAACTTTCTAGAAATCCACCTGTCAGACAACCAGTCTTATCTAGGAATGAAAAAGTTATCTTAAAGAAATGATCTGCATGTACTTAAAAAATATGCCAAAAAAAAATTGCCTCTTTAATGCTATCTAGATCAAATTTTCTTTGACTTATCTATTGATCCTCAGGGTACATCTGGAATCGGCTGGCACAGTTCTGAAAGATAGGCGGAAAACAGCTATTTGTAGCTGGTGTGATGCCAGCAATAATTTCAACAGGTATGTTAAATATAATTATCATTAAAACCTCAAGGTTACAACTCCCTCTAGTGTACAGGTGTACGAATATATATCTGTAACATCAGATATTTCATTATGAGTCTAAGCCAATATTTGTGTAGTGTTTAAATTCTCACAGTACAAGACTGATGCCTGCTGACTTGTTCTTAGATAAGTGTGACGTTGTGACGTACGTTACACAGATCCAATAAAACTATATTTGACTATTTCTTTAACTGCGAAATCCCTCCCCGTGTAATTCTGATAGCCGTTTGAATACACACTCTGACTTTGATAATCGTGGGAAACACGTGTGCACACGAGTCGAAGAGGTGTATCCCACGGCTAAACAACGCTCGTCGTATTCTTCCCTATCAAAACTTAATCAGGAGCATTGTGTCAGAAAGATTGTGGAACCGAATACCCCTCGACCGCCTGAGCCACATGGCGGCTTTTTGTTATCCGGTAAGTTAATTGTTTTGGATAGGATCACTACATGTTTTATATAAAAAAAAAAACAATACATGTATATATATGCATAATGATATTGAGTTGTTCGGCGTGTGTGTATACATAAATGTTGTTCGTAATGCGGAGAGTCATCATTATCACCTGTCGGCATTTAACTTCTAAGGATTAATACGTATACTGGTTCCAGCTGGTGTACATATACTATAAGGATACATACTTTCTACAATGAACCAACTTGTGGTGAGTGAAAATTTCTCCTCCAATCGAGCTGATTATTCCTGTTATCTGATAAATTCAATTTTTTATTTGTGCATGTACATGTATTTTTAAATATTTTCAGCTATCTTACAATTTATGATGTCATTAAGATCTACAGGTAATTAAGTATTGTGATAGCGATAGATATAGGCCTAGGGTGGACCTCGTTAAACTAAGGTCCCATATATATTATACCTACTAATTATGTATATATACATTATTAACAAGGATTTGGTATTCCAGACCTAAATATTTAGAAAATTCAAAATATTTTCATTTTAAATTATGATTTTTGTTTAAAAATGCTAAAGTTTAAGCTGTGTCAGAAACTATTTCTTTCTATGAAATCTCTATATTTCTTGAATCAAAATCTACCTGTTAAAGTCCAGCCTGGCATTGTTTTATTACCTATGGTAATGACCTAAGACATATATGTGTCCAAGTTATGGAAGTTCATGATAATGATGTTTTGCTATGTTACGGTCAGAAAATCTGGTCATCCCAGGCCATAAGCTAGAATACTTAAAGAAATGACACGATCTACCAAGTGCTCATCATATCACGATTTCAGAAATTTATATGAAGTGATGTTAATTTTAATCTTCATGATCTTTAAGATATGATCAACTGAAATTCAAATTATTTTATTTTTTAATTTTCAAAATTAAAAATAATAAATGATAACCATGCATTAAATACAAAAATACAAAAATTAAGAAATAAAAAAACATAAAAACAAAATTACCAGTAACTGAAAAAAAAAATCAAATTTAACTTAATGCATCATTTAATTGTTCAGGAGTTTAACTCATAGCTAAGGTTCTCTATTATGGGTAGTATATGATACAGATAAAGCTCTGTAATACATGTACTAGAGAACTAGAGAAGGTGGAACATTTAAATACTCCAGTGTGATCGAAAGTTATTTATAGGTATTTGTTGGAGGATAAGATTGGTATATACTACAGCGTAAACATTTACTTTAAAGTACCCTCAGTTACTGATACAGACATTTAAATTACAGATTTGAATGAAAGTCACATGTCTGTGTCACTGTAGTAGCGATGGGTTAACAGGTACACTCCAGAAATTACCTATATATTTGAATATTTAGATTATCAGTTGATAAGTTAAGGATGTGTGTCCCACCATTTTGTCATTGTTTTCAGGTGAGATTTTAATCATTGACTTCTCAGGAGATAACAGGGAAATGTGACTTGTCAGATTGAAATATGCAACTGTAAAATCTATTTGATGCACAAGTCTGATCTTTAACTGATACAAATTCATGACGACCCCGTTATGAGGTCACATCATAAAAGGAGTAAACATATAGTCCACTCAACACCCTTTTTTGTCAGTGCTTTACAGGGAATCTGTATCTCAGCTATGATTTTGGTGATACTTTGATGAGGGGAAGACTTCCTTTAAAAGCAAGTCTATACACTGTAGTTAATAGGTTGATTTACCTCTGGGTCGTAGGTTCAAACCCTTCAGGTGGTAAGATGTTGATGTGTCTTTGAGTAGACATGTTACCGTTGTTACTCACTTGACTAGCCAAGAGTTGAGTATATTATTGTCTGGGTTGGCTATTGTGGTTTCTGTGCTGTAGTGAGCCATTTTGAAACCCAGACCCAATAATAAGCAGGAAACAACACCAAAACATCTACAGCCACTTCTCCGAGTGTGCTTGTGTGAGCCACTTCCCCGAGTGTGCTGGTGTGAGCCACTTCCCCGAGTTTGCTGGTGTGAGCCACTTCCCCCAGTGTGTTGGTGTGAGCCACTTCCCCGAGTGTGCTGGTGTGAGCCACTACCACGAGTGTGCTGGTGTGAGCCACTTCCCCGAGTTTGCTGGTGTGAGCCACTTCCCCAAGTGTGTTGTTGTGAGCCACTTCCACGAGTATGTTGGTGTAAGCCACTTCCCCGAGTGTGTTGGTGTGAGCCACTTCCCCGAGTGTGTTGGTGTGAGCCACTTCCCTGAGTGTGTTGGTGTGAGCCACTTCCCCGAGTGTGCTGATGTGAGCCACTTCCCTGAGTGTGTTGGTGTGAGCCACTTCCCCAAGTGTGTTGTTGTGAGCCACTTCCACGAGTATGTTGGTGTAAGCCACTTCCCTGAGTGTGTTGGTGTGAGCCACTTCCCCGAGTGTGTTGGTGTGAGCCACTTCCCTGAGTGTGTTGGTGTGAGCCACTTCCCCGAGTGTGCTGATGTGAGCCACTTCCCTGAGTGTGTTGGTGTGAGCCACTTCCCTGAGGATGTTGGTGTGAGCCATTTCCCTGAATGTGCTGGTGTTAGCCACTTCCCAGAGTGTGCTGGTGTGAGCCACTTCCCCGAGTGTGTTGGTGTGAGCCACTTCCCCGAGTGTGCTGGTGTGAGCCACTTCCCCGAGTGTGTTGGTGTGAGCCACTTCCCCCAGTGTTTTGGTGTGAACCACTATCCCGAGTGTGTTGGTATGAGCCACTTCTCCGAGTGTGTTGGTGTGAGCCACTTCCCAGAGTGTGTTAATGTGAGCCACTTCCCCAAGTGTGTTGGTGTGAGCCACTTCCCTGAGGATGTGGGTGTGAGCCATTTCCCTGAGTGTGCTGGTGTTAGCCACTTCCCAGAGTGTGCTGGTGTGAGCCACTTCCCCGAGTGTGTTGGGGTGAGCCACTTCCCCGAGTGTGTTGGTGTGAGCCACTTCCCCGAGTGTGCTGGGGTGAATAAAGGAGGGATGATGTTACAGAATAGAACCAAGAACACTGTTGAGCTTATAATGGGATGTAGCAATCAAGTAGATTTATCCTTGACCTCTGTCATGTCATATAAGAATCTTAACTGTTTCTGACATATGAAATACATAACCTTGACCTCTGACATATATAATACATAACATTGACCTCTGACATACAATGTAGATAACATTGACTTCTGACATGATTTTTTTTTTATCCCTGATCCCTCATATTCAATATTAATTACCTTGACTTCTGACATACAATGTAGATAACAAAGAATTCTGACATACAGTATAGATAACCTCGACCTCTGAAATACAGTGTGGATCCCCTTGACCTCTGACATACAGTGTAGATCACCTTGACCTCTGGCATACAGTGTAGATCACCTTGACCTCTGACATACAGTGTAGATCACCTTGACCTCTGACATACAGTGTAGATCACCTTGACCTCTTACATACAGTGTAAATCACCTTGACCTCTGACACATGCAAACATCCGTTATCTCTGACATTCAATATTAATTATCTTGACCTCTGACATATGGTGTAGACATTTTTTGATTACTCTGATGTGTGATGTAAGAGATCATGACCTCTGACATTGTATTATCATTGACCTTCAAAATGTATTAATTATAGTAAGAACTTTGACCTCTGATATGTAATGTAAAAAACTTTGACCTCTGACATGAATAACACGTAATATAAAGAACCTTGACCTCTGACTTGTAATGTCAATAACCTTGACCTTTGACATGTAATGTCAATAACCTTGACCTTATACATGTATTACCCTGTACATTTGAACCTTGACCTCTGATATTGGGTGTACTGATATTGAACAACTGGGAGATTGACAGATATCTACATTGGTCAGGGTTAAACTACCTGTATGTATAAACCAGGTGGGTCATCCAGGTCAGCTATAAATGTATCAACAGTACCAACAGGAGTTACTGTATAATCCACAGTAGCTTAATTTGATGTAAATAAGATATCGACATGACTTAATTAGATAAATATTTAGGGAGTGGAAGGTTGTTGGCCTTTAATTGGCATGTATACCTGTAGTTTACCTGTAATTAAGCTGTGACTTAAGTGTGATTAGGTCAATAAGATTTTGTTGTAGAATAGGCATCAAATTACAGTAGGATATATAATGGATTAAAACTACTATACCAGGACTTGAACCAGTTTATATAATAAATCAACTGTTAACATTTCAAGTACAGCTGATTGATCTGGACTCTTTAATCTATAGGAGCTTTGGAATCTGGACACTCCTTTAAATCCTTTTTGCAGTTAAGTTTTTTAGCTCACCTGGTCCGAAGGACCATGGTGAGCTTATACCATACCGCAGCGTCCGTCGTCCGTCCGTCCGTCCGTCCATCCGTCCCCTTCTTCTTCTGTAGGAATAAAAGGATTTGTTCCATATTTGGCCTGAAGCATCCTTGGGTGAAGGGGAACCAATTTTGTATAAACCGTGGGTCTGGCCTCCTAGGGGCCTGAGGGTGGTCCAAATAGGGGAAACACAGCAAATTCTTTAAAATCCTTCTTATTCTGTAGGAATGAAAGGATTTGGTCCATATTTGGTCTGAAGCATTCTTTGGTGAAGGGGAACCAATTTGTATAAATCGTGGGTCTGGCTCCCTATGGGCCTGAGGGGCGGGGCAAAATAGGGGAAACAAAAAAACAAAAAAAATTTCTTTAAAATCCTTCTTCTGTAGGAATAAAAGGATTTGTTCCATATTTGGTCTGAAGCATTCTTGGGTGAAGGGGAACCAATTTTGTATAAACCGTGGGTCTGGCCTCCCAGGGGCCTGAGGGGTGGGCCAAATAGCGGAAACATAGCAAATTCTTTAAAATCCTTCTTCTGTAGGAATAAAAGGTTTTGTTCCATATTTGGCCTGAAGCATCCTTGGATGAAGGGGAACCAATTTTGTATAAACCATGGGTCTGGACCCCTAGGGGCCTGAGGGGCGGGGCCCAATAGGGGAAATATAGGTAAAACCTGTATAACCCTTCTTCTACCATAGGGATTAAGGGATATTATTCTAATTTAGTCTGGAGCATCCTTAGGCAAAAGGGACTCAATTTTGTTTAAACAGCGAGTGTGGCCCCCCTGGAGGCAGAAGGGAGGGGCCCAATAAGGGAAACAGCAAATTCTTTAAAATCCTTCTTCTTCTGTAGGAAAACAGGATTTTTTTCAAAATTTAGTATGAAGCACTCTGGAATTGGGCGAAGGGGAACACATTTTGTATGAACGGTGTGTCTGACCCCCCTGGAGGCAGAGAGGTGGGGCCCAATAGGGGAAATAGAGGTAAAACCTTTAAAATCCTTCTTCTACCGTAGGTATTAAGGTAATTTATCCAAATTTAGTCTGGAGCATCCTTGGGTCAAGGAGACTCAATTTTGTATAAATGGTGGGTATGACCTCCCTAGGGGCAGAGGGATGGGGCTCTGTTTGAAGTTTGTTCTCACTCTATCTCAAGTGCTGGATGGCCCCGGATCTTTCTGAAATTTCATATGTACTTACAGCACCTACCATGGAGTGCTATATCTTTACTTCATACCAATTATTTTAAACATATTCAGGTGAGCGATACAGGCCCTCTGGGCCTCTTGTTTTTCGAGTTGTTTGGTAAATTAATTAATTAACCAGCAATTAACTCATTCTCCCCTATATATTTGAACTGGACTTGCCCAGTCTTTGATTTTGTAAGGTTCAAATTTGGTTAATGCAGTCATTTAGCTTCCAGCAGGTGCTTTATAATAAAAAAAATTCTGGAGGTCAACTCCTTATTACAGAGCCAAGATTATTATTTTGAAAAAGGAATTATAAGAAATAGATTCCTTTGTGTATTACTATATGTGGAAGTAAAAGGGCAAGCAATTGTAAATCAGGAAGATGCATTATACAGAACAATTTGGAACTCTTCTTCTTTGAAGGTACAACACATACTGGTGGAACACTACCTTAACAAATGTTGGTTGGACAATACAGGAGCTGTTTACAAGTAATTACATTTCTCCCCCTGGGAATGTACTCTTTTAACCCCTTTAAAGTGAATAAATTGATAAGGGTTTTTTTCAATAAAAGTTCAATTATGTATAATTTTGATTTTTAAATGTTACGATTATACCACTCACAAAGTTTTATGTTTGTCAATTAGACATGTTTATAGGTCTAAAAGTACACCACACATACAACAATGCATATATATATATACAAACATTTACAATCCAATTACCAGCTTGGTAGACTATTGATTTAGGTAAACTTGTATACAGTCATATGTGCATATCGTGTAATACCTTTATCACAGAATGTAAGGTTCAACTCCAGGAGGTGTAGTGAAAGATTGGTCAGCTTAACTTGATGTGTTGATATTTTTATGCTTGTCCCCCAACCCCCACGTGCACCCCAACCGTTTTATGGGTGTAAGTGTAACCAGATTTTTATGTCCTGTCACATCTTTGCTGATTTTTTAACAGATTTTGATCAAACGTTTTATAAAAATTAAGTTTAAAAATACCTCGAATATCCTATGGTCCGAAGGTCATAAGGCCAATGTCACTGTTACTATTTATAGAAATTTGTCAACTAATTGGTGTCATCATAAGTACTTTAGCAACTTCTTTTTGTAACGGATTATGATCACAATTAATATGAAGGTTTAATATAAGAGTTCTAGTGCCAAGGTGAAGGTCATCATTACTTTTTATAGAAAACTGTCTCACTTTGACACTGATATCTATGGGGGCTGAGGGGTACAGCTTGTTTTACAACATACAGTGGTGTCAACCTCTGAAACCTCCGATGAGGAAGATCTTCCTCATTCCACATTTCAAATGAGGGAGAAAGTGAGTGAAACGCGACTGAAACTTCTTTGCTCAATTTATCTTTTCCTTTCTATGTATCGAAATAACTCCAAAAGGCATTCATTTGATTCAGACACACCTGTTATGATCATTACACACACCCTGCAGTAACTAGGAGATCATTTGACCACAGGATGTAGATTTTGAGTTTGTGTGAGTTTGGACTTGAATGAGGGAGTTTCGAGGGAGATTGGTAAATTTTGGTCAAAATGTGGAAGTCTCTCTCCTAATGAGAGAGGGTTAACAGCTAAATGATGTATGCATGTCTTGCAGATATTTTCTAGATTAAATTATTTGTTAATCTGTTTACTTAGAACTGATCATCATTGTCCAGGAAATTTTCACTGCAGTTAAATAAATTTGGCATTTTTCATAGGAGCCAATATGAGTAAACAACATAATAAAATTAGCAATTAAATGTGAACGGTAAAAATAACACTTGGCAAATACTGATTTTACCAGTGTAGGGCAAAAGTTTGACGGGCGAAAGTTGCCCGGTAAACAGTATGTAAAATGTTACTTTACGAAATGGTAATGAGTATTTTCATCCCTCCAGTTTAAGTAAAATTAGTAGCTGATTGTTACGCAAGAAATAGTAATTTAAGAGGACATGTTGAATTTATTTTATTTTAACTGAATTCCAATTTTTAATAACTTCTGTGTTGTTAATCTGACTTTATTTCCATTTTGTAATACTCTTCATTTCATATCAAGTGACATGCAATTTATTTGAAAGCTTACTCAGCTTAACAATATTTACCCCATACTGCCATTCTTTCATCAGATTTAGTCGTTATGTGGAATGTCAGTTATAGAGCACTGCTTTACTTGAGTTAAAAGTTTTGTTTTAGGAAAATTCTTAATTTTCCTGGATGTGTCTTCAAATGTATGATAACAGATAAATTTTTGAAGAAGCTGGATGGAGCTAAAACGTATGTTCTGATGTGAAAAAGCTTATAAATTACTTCGTTTGTTCATCATGGCTCTTTTTAATAAAACTGATTCCCTGTAAAGATATTATAATTGAAAAATTCTTGTTATCCCAATTAATTTCTTATCCTCTTTTAAAATATTCTTAGCAATTCAAAGATATCCATGCAGTGAGTTTAAGATGAATAACCAGGGGTACTTATGACAACAAACCAAAAAATAATGGTTAATTCTCGGACAGTATGAAAAATATGTTATTTAATTATTGTTTTTTATTTAACATTGACCACGTTAAGCTAACAAAGCTTTTAGAAAAAAGGTCACAGCTAGTTCATGACAGTACTGGCCTTCTCCCAACAAACCCAAGCCTTACTATAACTTGTCTGTAGACAACACTACAGACACACAGCTACGTTACAAATGTACTATAGTCCTGGGATTATTAGAAATCTAATGACTATTGTTTCGTGGCACCTTGGTTTTACCACCTTATACCTGTCAGACTGATTCCAGCATTCCTGGGGCCTGTTCCGATATCAAGTGACAATTTTAATGACACAGTATCTGACAGTAATCGGGTCCAGGGCTATTAACACAACCTTGGTCCTCAGAGTTGTGAAATTTGAATCCGGATTGTCTTTAGTGTTAATTGTATGTTCATGACTAATCGAAGGATTGTACATTAGTTTTATAGACTTGTCAATGAAGTATCAGTTTTTTGAGCTGAAACAAGTTGATCCCCTTTTAGTCATTATGGTTAAATCTGATGTTTAATGAAGAGATCCATAAATGTCTGTACAATATATGTTTTATGCGACTTCCCTGGTCCTGGACACTTATAGAATCTTGCCCTACAATGAAGTTACGACACAGAAAACTCAACCAGAGGGATGGTTTCTATTCATTGTTTTGCTTCTGCGATACTGCTAGCTGTATAAAGGTCATATTCTGGACCAACCCTGACCCAGATCTGACCTTCGTTTCAAATGTTATTTAAAAGATTTGATAAATTATTTCTGAAAAGAAACCATACCTTATGGAACTATTATAGAGATGAAATATAAGATTTAATAAGTTATAAATGAAGAAATTGCAAAGGGTCCAGACCAGAAATTGAATGTAGGGCCTTCAATCATTATATAATACGAGACAAGCTGATCTTTTCAAGCTATTGCAGAACACACCCATAACAAATCATAGTGTGGGAGAAAAGGATTTCTCTCCCATTAAACAAGGATATCCACACTTCGGGTCAGGGAAAGATAATTTGTTCTGACCTTAGTATAAATACAGGAGGGGTGGGATTCTTCTGTCATAACAATTGTATGACATCACGTCAACAATAGCAAATCACGGAACAAAAGGTTAAATTTGCTATAAATTATGAAATCATTGTTTATTTTTATGAAATTTCCACCTATATCATTCCCTTCTTAAGGAGTAATTAAAAAGACAGAAAATTCACCCCAGTCTCTCGATGTAAGATTCTTAATTAAATGTCTTGCCCTCTGCACGAGCATGCACAACTCATTTCAGAATCTTGCCCCATGGGTTGAAATTTTACTGTCTTACACAAAAGGTAGTTACAGAATACTTAGTATTCTATAAATCTTCAGACATGCTTTAAAAGTGATATAGAAACATCAAGACAGGGATATATTTTTCTGCCTGCAAAGCTTACATGTGAAGTCTGTTATTGATCTAGGGTTTAAGTTTTTATAACAACAGCTGTCTGGGTCACATGACTTTTCGATGTCTGCTGATGATGTCACCACTTGGGGGCCATACAAGTGTCACTGTACTGATATGAAGGAATCAAGGAGCTTGAGTCATTTCACATTATAGACAGGCTGGAACCTTCAGGTTGTATCATGTGAAACCTGTGTAATCTGACACTCTGTAGAACAAACACAAAACTGCCATTTTAAACTGAGGATGTCAGAATAGGTATATACAATCGTAATTTTTTAAGTGAAATAAATCAAAGGATTGGTGTAGATTCAATTTATAAAAATGTAACTGTTGGACCATGGAATGGAAGATGTTTGCCCCTGTGGCCATGTGGTTAAGGCATCTGGCCGTCTGTGATCACGAGCTCTCCACCACTGGGTCAAGTGTTCAAGGTCTACATTGTATGTGGGGCAGTTGTCAGGTACTGGCCACAGGTCGGTGGTTTTTGTCCAGGTGCTCCAGCTTTCCTCCACCAGCAAAACTTGGTGTTTTAAAAAGGACGTAAAATAAAATGAGGAAAATGTTAGATTGTAAAAACGGCGTTTGCTGGTTTTCTAGGTTATTATGTGGTCACAGTGCACGCAAATACAGGATGCGTAGGATACAGAATACTTTATTTGAAATTTCTTATATGATGGGTAATGAGTAAAACTTTGAATGCTATTTATCTGGTAGTATATCAGAGCATATCTAGCAATCTTAATAAGTTATTAGCAGAAGTCACTCCATTGTAAAACTGCTGGATAACTGGGACATTGTTGTATAAACAAATGTCAATCAGTCCGGTAAAACACATCAATATACGAAGGCAGTAGAACAATAGAAATCCAGACCCAAAAACACAACAGGCTGGAGAGTATTTTAGTGCAATTTCTGGTTGTCAATTTCTTTAAATATTACACAGTAGATTCCAATTGTCGTTTTCTGTAAGTTTCTACTTATTATTCACCTAAAATTGTTTCTTAGACAATGATTGTGAGGTTCACAAAAGAATTACCAAAGTTCGTGTAATCCGATTTTAATCAATAATTGTTCATGAAAGGTCTTCCAGTATTTGATTATGATTTCTGTTCAATTTTGGTTTGTTTGTGTTTATAACGTCCTATTAACAGCTATGGTCATTTAAGGATGTGCCAGGTTTTGGTGGTGGATGAAAGCCAGAGTTACCGGAGAAAAACCATCGACCTGTGACCAGTACCTGGCGGGTCTTGAACCTGCAACCCAGTGGTGGAGGGCTATTGGTAGCAGAATGTCAGAGGCCGTAACCACTTGGGCATCACGGCTTCCAATTTCTCTTCAAATTACAAGACTTCTGGATAGTGCTTGGACAACTGAATTTGTGGTGACCTGCATAGATTAAATAATGATTTGATTTCTTTCTTCACAGGATCCAAGATGTAGGGGACAGAAATTCTTGGCAGTTGCCATGGCAGCCAATCGGGAGTCCGGTGGAATGACTCCAAAGATGATGAAGGCGTCTGGTCTCGCATCAATGGATTCAAATGGGTTTGAGGAAATAGAGGTCGAAGAGGATGTCATGGAACAAAAATTAGCAGAAATCCAAGAACAGAGTCTTGGTCCACTGAAGGAAGACCTAGCAGAATGGCTCGGCAAACACTTAGGTATGTGAATTACCATATTTATGACCCTTTTTCATATTTATACTGTATGTCCTGCAATAAGCCCATAATCACAATCACATAAACTCTGATGCAAATTAGGGGGCGGGCTTATTGCAGGATCCTGAAATATCACTTGTTTAAAGTCAATATTTCTACTGAACTGTATTTGACATGGGTGGACTTATGGTTAGAAAAATGCGGGTAATTGCTGTTATTAAATGAGTACAATGTCATGAATTCTTCGTATGAACGCAAGTAATAGGAGCTGCTGTGATGTCATAAAATGAAATGACGTCACATACTCACAGATTATAATATGACGTCACAATTGAGAAATTAGATAAACAGAACCAAGAAATTTTTGTGGATATGCAAAAATGATCAGTTTCAAAGGATTAAGTTTTCCTTGAATTCAGCTGTTAAAGTGGCCATTGCATAAAGTGCTGCTATTGATTTGGTGGACTGTATTTCTTGCAGCACTTCTATATACAGTATTATATATTTCACAGTTTGACATATATCATTAAAAGCCAATTCCGCTTGAGGTAAAAGGATTTAGTGGGCTCTATGGAATTTAACCTTTGACAATAATTCAATTCTTATAAATGCCATCATTAATCTTATGTGATATTGTAACCTTATAATATAAGCCACCTTGTTTCCTATGGACAATAGCCGTAAAGAATCTTATAACCCCCCCCCCCCCTTCTTTACTTTAACAGATCCTTGCATTGATCCACTGCCAAAAACTATGCCCTGGATGCGTGTTTTTCTGGCATGTTTATAGCTTTTATAAACAAGTTCATTATAGAATCACCATATTTTGCAGAACTTTGGGAAAAAACCCAAAATAAACCTGAAGTGAACAAAAAAAGAAATCAACAGACTTTGTGTCAATGTAAAAATGCAACGGGTCCAATCCCAGCTAGGTTTTGAACCCTGGACCTCCAATTGTTATACTATTTCTCTAACCTGTCAACAGTAGCTACATTATGCATATTAAGTACCTTAATTGGCTCTGTTTGGGATAGCTATACCTGTAACAAAACATAGGGGCAGTTACTGTATACTGGGAAAGAAATGATGGAATTTTCTTGTGCTTTGGTGTCCATAAGTTCATACGTTTATTGGCCTTTAGCCTTTCGGGTAATCAGCATAAACATCACAACACATTTTACAAATTGAGTGAGTGATACACAGCAATACAGACATATTATGGAGGATGGACAATATACATGTAATTGTTCATTTGATCTCAGTTGTGAAGCAGCAGTTAAAAATTTGGAAAGATTATTCAATTTCTTCTTATTTCTAACAGAAAGTAAGTTAATTAATTTATACATAGACAGTCTAATTCTGTAATTTCTATCAATGTATTTTGTTCTTACTTGTAAAATGGACAAACAAGAATAAAATTCATCCTCTATATCGCCTAAATTACACTTTAAACAAAGTCTTTCATTTCGAGGTATTCGGTATAAGAGGGATAGGGATTCTTAAGTACCCCTGTCAGCACTCCCATAACTTAACAGTTATTAATAAAGGTACCTTAAAGTCATGGGAAGTTCCACAATCATTCAAATTTTCCTAAATTGTCAGGAGTACTTAACTGGGTATTACCGTAGGTCAAATACGGTAATTGTATACACAACACTTTCCTTTCAGCCTTTCATGGCAGTAGAGTCACTTAAGTTGTAGCCTTGCTAAAAAAAATCAATTTACTTTTGAACAGTTAAGCTCCACATTGGTGTATAAAGTATGCTATTTACCTGTATATACAGGTGTGATTAATCTAATTAACTATATAAATGGCTCTGTGCTACCTGTATTATACCTGTGTTGTAATGTAATCTGTGTTGATCTGTACAGAGATAGGCACTCCGAGGTCAGGTAAGCAATGCCTGGCATGTGTTAATGAGTGTAAAACAGGGGTTTGCTTGCGACATTTTTATGCCACATTAGAATTATTGGTAAACAGACATGATTTAATGTTTATTGGCCCGTTATAATGACCTTGGGATTGACTAAATTTACTGTTTAAGTAATGCTATATATTATGTATACTTCATAACGGGTTGATATACTTTTTAGTTATTAATTTTTTATTTAAAAAAAAAAGGAAATCGAAATTTAAGTGGAAGTTTTGAAGACACACTTAAGGTAAAGAAAACTATGACTACCAGGAGTTATGGCCCCTGTCAAGTACAATTTGAGTTTCAGAAAAAGACCAAAATTAAACTGTTTTCCATGTCTCAGTTTGTGTTGTATTTTCAAATTAAATTTAAGAAATAAAAAATGGATTAAGAAAAAAAAGTTTAAACTAGTGATAAACAAGTAAGCTTATCTAGTGACAGGCTTACATATGTACCTGTAAGCTAATGATGGATTTATTAGGTTGCTATATTTAGCAGCAAAGGCGCCACTTAAAGTTGGTCTAGTGTTTGCTTTAGTCAGTAATGATCTATAAAAAATTGCTTACACAAAGCCATCTTTTCATGCTTAGTATGGTCAAAAGTTATCGAAAAATTAGAAAAAAAAACATTTCAGGTGGTGGAATATAAAATTTGAACGGAAATTATAGTGAAGTTGTACATGTATTTCTCTGGTCTAGTTTAGAGTGGTGTGCCTTTATAGTGCAGTGTGGACAAACAATTGAAGGTCGCTTCAGCTAGTAGAATTAAATAAATGCTGTAATTGGTCCGATTGAAAAAAAAAAAAAATCTATGAAATACTTAATGCATTACATTTATTTACATGTGCAGTCTAGCAAATATATTTTTCACATGGAAATCTTTTGGAAAATAGATGCCATGACTAAGCCCAGGGGGTCAATACAATGTCTTTGACTCAAAATAGAGGGTGCATAGCCTATTACAGGAAAAATATGATAATTCCTGCCATTTCTACTGAACTGCAATTCCGTCTTTGCGTATTGCAGAGTTATCTTCTCTTGTGAGCAGGTATTGATTGTTACGTCATTGGTTTGTGTGAGAAAATTGCGTCGTTTTCTCAAAATTGATGACGTTACTCTCACAAACCATTGATGTAACAATCAATACCTGCTCACAAGAGCAGATAACTCTGCAATACGCAAAGACGGAATAGATGTGGACAGGCTTATTATCACGCATGAGCTTATTGTCAAATAAACATGGTTAGTGCGTCAGTAAGATAGCATATGCCCTTAACTAGTATTTTTTTATATCCCAGGTATGGAAGTCAATGCAGACAATTTTATGGATGTTTTGGACAATGGTGTTTATTTGTGTCAAATGGCGAAGGTTATACAGAGGAAGGCTCACGAAAGTGTCATGGACGGCTCATATACAGAGGTAAGGAAAGTAGGTCGTTGTGGTTTATATATGGAAGATCAGGAATATATGCCATAGACAGGTCATATACAGAGGTAAGGAAAGTAAGTCGTTGTGATTTATATGTGGAAGATCAGGAATATATGCCATAGACAGATCATATACAGAGATTAGGAAATTAGGTCACTGTGATTTATATGTGGAACATCAGGAATATGCCATAAACAGGTCATATACAGAGATTAGGAAATTAGGTCACTGTGATTTATAAATGGAAGTTCAGGAATGTCGTAGGTCATACAAATGTGCCACTTAGCAATCCGAGCATGGCAATCACAAAATATTTTGAATGTTCATGATGTTCTAAATATTCACCATTAATTATGAATATTGACTCTATGCTCAATGTTTTTTAGCCCCTGCCCAACTACAAGTTGCGGTGTAAGAGCAATGCACCGTCAGGGAGCTGGTTCGCACGTGACAACACAGCCAACTTCCTCTCTTGGTGTAAAGCCTTTGGGATGGCGGATGATCAGATGTTTGAGACGGAATATTTAGGTAGGATGATATTGGAAAAAGTATTTATTTAAACTTCATGCATTAAAAATGGATATATAAAATGTACAAATCCTTACCCAATGGACTATAAGCCAACCAGCACTACGCGGTTTCTTTGTGTGGTAAATTATAAGTCTACTTTCAAATCCAAGGGTTCTCAGTTTTTACCTTTTCTAAACATATCTTTTAATTTGTCTATTTATTGATTTAGCCAAATAAATAGCATGAGGAATTATCATAGTTTAGATGCATGCATTTAAACATATTTGGCTCTTTTACTTTATGTCTAAACTATTTCTTATTTTTCTAGATCTTACAAAAAAACATTTCATGGATGGAATTTCTGAAAAATTTTAAACTAATTTTCTTTACTTGAAAAATAATGATAAAAAAAATAAACATTTTGATTGGTGAATTATTGTCAGAAACCATCTTCAGTTAACATGGAAATGTTTCAATATATCACAAACATTTTGTCGCATGGACTTACTGTATCTAATGAAGAAGTAAGTGGTAGCAAAGAGTGCTGGATAAGAAATATTTTTAATAAAATTTTGAACTGTTTCTCCTACATGGATACCAAATTCATGGAATGTTTGCAGGGTTTGGTTTTAATATTTAGTAAGACCTTGTTATACTGCCACCGTTTGTCCGGATAAATTTTGGCATTATAAAGTGGTGATAAATTGAGGGAAATGTATAAAGAAATTCTTAAGAAATAAGAAAAAAGGACATTGAAATATATTCGCAGTTAACAAAATGGCAAATAAAACGAAGGGCATTATATCGAGGTCTTACGGTCAATTTGTTCTTGTATGTCAGGAGTTTTGTTCTTTATTTATTTGATCTGTTTTCTTGCTTCCAGTATCTCACACAGCTGAGAAGTCAGTGGTACTTTGCCTTCTGGAGTTAGCCAGAATAGGTTACAAGTTTGGTCTGGAGCCCCCCAGCCTCATCAAGATGGAGAAAGAGATGGAGAGAATGGAGGAAGAAGAACCGCCTCCTCCCAGACCTCCCCCTCCAAAGCCGAATAGTCTGGATGATGAGGTGAGGTTTCATAACTCTTCCTACTGTAAAATTCCTAGGACTTCTTTTTCAGAATTTCCTACAAGAGATTCGCTGTATACTGGCAGTGGATGATGTCATTTTTCAGGGAGATTTCTCTACTGTCATCCACCTAAATGACATAATGTCTCTTGTAACAGACCTCTCTCTGAGAAAATGTCAGTGTAACCTAAGCTTTAAAAGTGCTACAGGACAATTAATTCCCTACCAAGCTCTGCTTGGAGTTCTACAAATTCTGATACAATTTAAACCCCAGATGAAACATCCGAGTTAAGTTGCAGTTTGAACTATTCCCCAAACCCTACTTCCTTCATTTTGCTAACAGATCTTAACACCACCTTGTATCAGAGAAACCTCACACAGTTGCCAACAGATTGCTTGTGGAAATCTCCACGATACCAGATGAATGTTTTTTCTACATCAAAGTTGTATTTTGACTTAAGATAATACTTTTCAACTCACATCATACATACCCATTTTATTTTTTCATCCTTTGAACTGATGACGAGTATTGATAATAAACTGTGAGAGTATGAGTCTGGGAGTTGATATGTCCGTGATTTGTCTCCCCTTGTTAAGACTGGTACAGAGACTGAGGAGGAGGAGGAGGAAATGGAGGAGAAAACACCTCCCACCCCACAATCCTGGTCCCTTGATGAGGAGGTAGGTCTACTGGGCTTGTGTTTGACCTTGACCCTAACCAGAGTTTAATGTCAACTTGGCTTTTACAATGTTTGCTTGTCAACCCGTAGCAGAAAGTGTATACTCTATCAGATGAAACGTTTTATCCCACACTTCGTAGTTTGAAAAATACATTGAAAGGTGTTCATTCAGATTTGCAGATGTTAATCTTTTTCTAAAGTTTATTACAAAATACAACAAGAAATAGACTGACTGTAGTTGATAGGGATTCAATCTTGCTGGGACATTTCTGAAACTGAAACTTATACCTACCATAAAATGATTCATGTGATCATGAATATTCTAAATCTGACATGCTTTCCATTCAAAACTGTCAAACTGTTTTGTTTTTGAGTTTCTTTACAAAAATTCTATGAGAAATATATATATCTCATTTCTAAAAAAACACCCACTTCAATATAAAAACAATCAATAAAAAAGAAAAAAATAATAAAAAAGAATTGTATGTTAATTGTTATAATTCAAAATATTAATATTTCGATAATTCTGGTAAAAATAAAATGACCATAACCTACTTTCATTTCTTTCTGCCAAGTTGGGATATTCAAATATTGGATTTACGTCTTACTTAAATTGTTAGTTTTAACAGCAAGTTCAGTTAAATCCTCCTTTCTGAAAAGCTAGCGGAACCGTTAGATTGTCATATGCAGTAACCATTTGTGAATATTTATAAGCTAGATTATTCAGAACTTAATCATAAAGATTTGAATTTGAATTTTTTTAAAGTGTATTATGTGCTTTGGTAATGGGTGCTGTGTGAACCTTGTCTCCCTCTGAACCATAGTAAACTGGTCCATGTCAATAGACAGGAGAGTCTATATTGTAACCAGAGGGTATATAATGGTTTATTCCTAGCTATCTTTGCGTATAAATGGATGGCTTGAAATTTTAGGAAAACATTTTTAGCCGTCAGAACGTTTGAGATTAGTATATTCTTTCAGATGTTGTTTCATTAGTTAGATGTCAATTTTCAATAACTGGAAAAAATGATTTAAGTTATCAAGAAAACTAAAAATAAATTAATGAATTCATAAATAGAAAGATTAATATGTGACTTTGAATACAGCATTGTGACTTAAGGATATATGCTACCATACATTGAAATGAATCTCCTTTCCAAAGAGAGCTCTATTTTGAAAAATAATGTACCTTTCATAATTATTTTTTTGCATGTTTTAAATGGTATTTTTAACATGGTTAATCAATGACATATTTTAAATATACACAAGAATGCATGGGCCAGTATTTACTTTATTTTGTTTTGTAAGGGAGATAACTCTTTTCACATAGATGAAAGTTATAAAGTGTTAGGTAGCATATAGCCTTAGAAATTGTCAAGACAATTCGATGTATCATTAATTGTTCAATTTTGAGAAATCTAACTATAATTTATTGCTATTGCTCATAATTTTGAGTTGGTTTAGTTTAACTTTTTGCATTACCATTTAGCAGAATTAACCCAGTTTTTGCTGACCTTGTTACGTCATTGAATGACAGTGGCGGATCCAGAGGGGTTTATTGGGCTTCAGGAAACCCCCCCAGCCTGAGAAGTTTCTTTAAAAATCATGTATTTTCACCATTTTCCTCAATTTTGTCCCACTTGGAAACCCCCCCAGGAAATTTGGAAACCCCCTTAGATAGGTCTCTGGATCCGCCACTGAATGACCTTGAGAAATAAGCTGACATTAATTTGTTAAATATTGCTGCTGGTTGATTTTAACATATTTAATTATGATATTAAGGAATTAAATTAATAAAATATTATCATTTTTCTAATCAATCTTTGACCTTGACCTTGTTTGTCATGAAACCTTATTCAGGCACAAGTTATTTTTAAATATTGTTTCATGTGAAGCTATTGTATCCTTAATGAGAATGTACATTTCAAGGTCATTTGAAGGTTAATGTAAAATCTACCTGGATATCAAAGTGATTTAGTTCAATAAAAAAAAAAATCATCAGTGAATTGATTTTTTTTTTATAGTTTTATGTTATCATCATAGTTTTTTTTAAGAAATACAAATGTACGTACAAATTATTACAAGTTTATGTACTAATTGAATTCACCTTATTAAAACTTTGATAAACTTATAATGGTTTGACTGCATGTCCTTCCACAAACTTATATGTCAATATTTTAAAATAAGGTGACCAAATGTCAGTTTCAAGACTAATACCATATTTGACATCAAAAGTTTTTACTTATTTATATTTATTTATTTTATATGTTATTTTTTCAAATAATGAAAACTAGAATTCCTAGTCCCCAATAATGTTTACAGGAGAGTAACTGTATTTTAATCCATAACTCATTCACTCCTGAAAACACATTTGAACTCTTCCATTTCAAAGGTTGGAATGGTTCATTATGGAATTTCAGGGGTAGTGAGTTAAAATATGCATAGATAACAATCATGTAAGGGAAGTAACTCTGAAACAAATCAAACAACCAGTCAAGATGTGTAAGGTTTTATATATACTGTATAGTGGTTATATTTCGCATTTTTTTTTATTTCGCGCTTTGACTAATATCCGCAAATTCTAAAACACCAGCGAAATTATCGAAAATGTTAACCACTTTTACAGACCATTTCACAATGTTGAAGATTATCTTGTAACCCAACTCTGTTATGCAAGCTTAAATGAACTCAAATCAGATTATAACCAGACAACTGGCATGGGCAGTCCATGTAAAAACAACACTTACATATATATACACAGTATATATACACAGTAAGGGATAACTTGATCACAGTTAACTCCTACAAAGGTACATACTCATTGGATTTTCTTTTGAATGAAGTCATTGGCGGATGATGGCGCTGGTGATCAGTATTTTTAAACAGTTTACCTTTATTTCGAGGTTTAACCTTGAAATGATGACACTCACACTACTTTGCACGAAACATGGGATTCGGGTGTAAAGCGAAATGTAACCTCTGCGAATATGTACTGAATACAAAACAGCGAAAAATTGACCCTGCAAATTTTAAGTGCTATACAGTATTTGTTTCCTTTTTTGATTTTTGATAATTGTGTTTGAAAGTAGAATGTGTACCTGTGTGAGATGTGCCTAACTCAAAAACGGAATATGCATGAAACTGCTTTCATAAATGAAGCTTTTAAATATTTTTTCTCTTTCATGCTTAACTCATGCATATTCATTGCCCATTTTAGTCGGATTCAGAGGAAGTGTATTTGCGTGACGGAGGTCTGATTCCAAAATTTTGGAATTTTGATATGGCGGTAGGTCATGTGACACGTTGTCGTAGCGATGTTTTTTAATGTCAATGTGAACTAATCTTCAATGTAGCTAGGTTCAACATGTTTTTATGTCTGACATTCGTGAACAACATCAACATCCCTAACAATACTTAAACAACTAAACAAGAAACTACATTGTATCAATACACAGTGACTAGCTTGTCGTATCCAGGTGGTCTCGGCAGCATTGTAATTAAGGTTTTGATTAAAAGAATATGATGTGATTTGTCATCTGTGGTTTGTTTATAATTTTGAAATCTGCACCTACCATGCAAGATCTGCATCAATAATAAATGAAAATTAAAACATGTATTATTCAGCTTAGATTTTGTTTATAATATTTAGGTTGTAGGGAATCAGTGTTTTTAAAATACTTCAGGTTCTACCTTTTCTCATCTGAAACTGTGATTGTATCCAGGGAAATAGAAATCCTTTATATCAGTTGTTTAGAAAATAAAATTTTCACCATTAACCAAGAATTAACTTTTGAAAACTGTAGGGATGTGTGGTCTGTGTTTGGAAGACAGCTTTGTGACATTACAATTGAAACGATGTCATAAAATGAATATTGACCAAGCAAAGATATTACAAATTATTGACCTCCGCGTGATTTATGATCCAACCAATGGGAAAGTAGGAAAAATGCATGTCATCTAATATCAGTAAATATATCTGACCTATATCTCAACCGTTGATCCTGACAGACTGATCCGATACAGTCTTGTCCAATAAAATATACCATTGTATTATATAAACACTATCTGATGTTATATCAGTAAATAAAGTTCCTTTGTGTTATGAAGGTTGCCATATAATTCTCTCATTAAGTGGATCTAATCATCAGGGATTACTTATACTCATACCCATTGAGACCTCAGCATGGCCATGAGATGCTATCTTTTATTTGTTTCCTAATCCTTTTTAACCATCAAACAAAGCATTTTGATAACCTTGATTGATAATTTAATTGTTAATCTGACACGGTGTGTTTAAGTGTGACTGACCTGATAAAAAAATCTTAAATGTTTACATAATTTGTTTTTATATTATAGTCTTGTATTCTCGCAAACTGGTTACAGTGTAGAGAATTTACATATACCTATATATAGAACAATTTACATATAAATCATGGTGTTAATGGCCAGTGTTAATTCGCTCAATTACGTGCTTAAGGAATTTTATAAGTGAAATTAATTCTTCATTATTGACATAATTAAATAATGTATTGAACTTGAAAGTACTAGGACTTTCAAAATAGTATCTCGACATGAACTTTCTTTTGTTTTGCAGTATCTGGTGATCATTACAATTAAACAAATAATGATATTCGTTTCCAATTTCATTCAAGTTGCAAAAAATACATTTTCTATCTTCTCTTGGAATGTTATTCCATCTACCACATTCAAACGGAAATTTAGCATTACAAATTCTAAATTTACATTAAGCAATTGCTAGTCTAAGGAAATGCAGATCATATACCTTTCTCAATCTTATTTATCAGGTTTCATCTTTCAATAAACAATGTAGATTTTGTTGTTGACTGTTTATAAGTTCACTTAGAACATACCTTGTGATATTATTATGGGATTGAAAAGTGAATGACTTTATTTTTTACAATGGGACATAGAAATGATAGGAAATTGTATTATCTTTGACAAGGAAATTGAAGTGATTGAAAAAAGTGAATTTTTAACTCGTGTCTTTTGCAAAAGGAACAAAATTGAAATATGCTGTACCAAAGAAATTTTGTCATGGCCTCGGAAATTATGGAATTTCTTTTTTCAATCACATTTAATCTGTTGTTTCACAACAATTACGGTACATGTAATGGTTAGTTTGTTTATTTATGTAGTTGTTGTTCATTTGAAAAACTCAAAAGTATTATGGGGGAAAAGTCTAGTAAATACCTGGTAGTCACTTTCTTAATGGAGGTATCAATGCTATGAAAAAGAAATTATGCAGTTTTATTGGGTATATGTTTAGTTTGTGGAAAAAAAATCAGAAATTATATTTTTATTGTGGACATTTTCTCACCTCAATTTCTCGGGATCATGCAAATTTGGCAAAATATAATTTTAACTAAATACATGTACTCATATCAATCCACTTAAAATACAAACTACTTTCCAAATCTTTTGAAAACACACTTAAAATTTAGGTGAAAACAATGCTGAAAGGATGTACATGTACATAATATGTACCAGGTACTAATGGATGTGATCTGACACAAATATTGAAATGAAATAATTAAGAAGAAGTATCTGTAATTTCATCTGTGCTAACTTGACAACGTTATGCAAAACCATATATATCACAATTTTTTTTAAGAAACCAAAGATCTTTTTCCAGAAATGGTCCATTATGTAAATCAAATTTATATAAAAAAAAAAAAATGATAACAAAATATGGACATCTCATCTAATTTGATGAAACATGCAACAATTTTTTAAAGATTCAGAAGATAAAACATGACAAGGGGCTGATTCCTAACCTCAATAGGTGGATATTTCATGAGGAGGTAAGACCAACTATCATCCCACTAACGATGATCTCCATGGTAACACAACCCTCATATGGCGGCCATCTTAGTTAACCCTTCATGCCATGGGTACAGTTTCATATAGATTTATCCTTTAGAATTGCTGAGTTTTTATTTATTTTTAAATTAGAAAACAAACGCTTTTAAATAATTTTAACAAATTAAGACAGAGTTATCTACCAAATATAAAGTATTGATAGACTAGCAATGCATTTAAAAAAAATATCAGATACAGCACCTAAAAATAAAACGCTATGAATGTATTGCCCTTTTGATAAAAGAGTTATAAAAGGACTATTATTATAATTTTAATGAACAAGATGCATGAAATTTAAAACCTGAATGTTCTGGTCTTGAATCAAAACTTGATAAGTTTCACCTAGAGAAATTTAAGTGTTAATGAAGTTTGAACAAATTATACTTGTATCAGAATTTAAATTTTATGGAATTTGCGTAGTAGCACAGAAATCATTCTAAATCCTTGACAAACCATCAATAGTTGCAAAAATCAACCTCTTTATCATTTCCTTTCTTGATAAATTTTGTTGTAGATCAGGTAACATTTAATCAATGTTCCATACATTACATTTTTGCCCTACCAATTTTTATTTTTTTTTGCCTTTAAAAAAAATCCCACAATTCAACACAATATATGTTCTTAAAGTTAGCAATAACCATAAATCTCATATTTTTTGCATGGCATGTTGAATTCACCCTTTTATTCAAGTGGTATACAAAATTTGGGCAAGAATTTCTACTTTTACATTAGATTTGCTGTTTATATTCCATTCCTCGGCTACCAATATGCTATTTTTACCTGGATGTGAAGCCCTCCACACCACTAGTAGATATAGGAGTCTTATATATTAGTGAGCCACGAAATACAATGCCTATAGTAATACACTGTAAATATATCATCACTTCTGATTGTCTGTCAAATGTTAATTCCCTTTAGTTTCTTGTTGACAATCTGTAGAGGAGTCATAAACAAATATTGGATTTTTTTATTTTTTTTTTATTATTTTTATTTTAAGCTTCCCAGAAGAATTACCTAAAATTAATTCTATTTTTTTTTTTTTTACATCTTTATAGAATCTAATTGATAAAAAACTAAAATAGTCTCTTGAATATATGATTCAAAGTCATGGGTCTCATGTTTTAGTTAAGGTAATTAGTCACTTTAGTATCGACAGCAATACACCAGAATAGGCAATGGCCACTATACATATAGAGAGGATGCTTCCTTAAGGATCCTGGTAACACTGCAAAATAAACTGTAATAAAGTATTGGAAACTATTTTTCAGGTATTAGTAGAGCTTTGATAAATGATTTCTGAAGAGAAAAACATACCTTCTGGGACCTTTTTGAAAAAGACACTTAAGATGAGGTGGTCGGGTGGCGCAGTGGATAGCGCTCTTGTCTGTCACCAAGACGACCGGGGTTCGATTCCCCGACCTGACGTGAAAAGGTATGGGGTCAACTGCCCGACCACGTGGGTTTTCTCTGGGTACTCCGGTTTCCTCCCACATTAAGACCCCCGCACGGGTCAATGGAAGTGTACAGGTCCGATTGATTGATTGATTGATTGATTGATTGGTTTTATGCCCGTTTCACTACTGAGTAGTTCAGTTATCAAGCAGACGAAGAAAAGATGGGAAAATGAGTAGAAGGGGTTAAGTATGGAGGGAGGAAATAAAAAAGGGAGACATGTACGGGCCCAGCTGTGCTACAGTTAAACATGTATATAAACTGAAGCTAAGGGGAGGTTACTGTATATATAGGAAATACCGCATTGCAGTGGAACTGGGATCCTTAAGATGCAACAAAAGTTCAAGCACATGTGAAATATGAAAGTACAAATATGTCTGTGACCTTTCCAGTGTCAAGAATGATCACCGATATATATATATATATCGGTTGATTCCTGGGGAGGTTAACAAAAATATGACATACATTATTGTTAGTGCACCAAGGAGGCATGAATGACTTTTAAAAATCGATAATTCATATAATAAATCTTAAATATATCAGTTAATGAGCTCCAAAGTCTTTTGGGACAAATATTACTTAAGACTGTATCCTAGTTTTAGGGACATCTACTGCATATTCAGAAGAGTTCCATTTAAAAAATAACCTGTTTATTATCTTTTCCTGAAGATGATTAAGATTGGGTAAATGAATTTGACACAACAGTTTAAAGCTTAAACAAAATGCATAAAAACATTGACAACGATTCGGTAGTTTTTGCTATTTTTCCTAACGTTTAAAAGAAATAAAGGGAGACAACTATAATAGAAATTTAATGTATCAGGGTGTTACTGCAAAAGGTTGTACATGTTTATCTATTTTTTTTCATTTTTGAATCCAAAACAGTATTATTTTTTTCAAAATTTTCATCTGTCATCATTTCATTTGCCTTGTAAACCCCACCTACCTGTTTTGGGTATTCGCTTTAGACATATTTTATTGCTTTGCAGTTCAATGTAGTATATATCACCCTATTGTGTTGACTTAGCAAATACAAAAATAAACTTGAAAATCATTTTATATCATTTTTTATTATTATTGTGCTACTCAGTTTCTGTGTAAATGAAAAAAGATGCTCAGAGAAAATGTACAGTAAAAATATTCTGTAAAACTATTGATCTATTATGCAGAAATGTATTAACATAAGAAAAAATATTGAATACACATGTAGCTTATTCTTGAGGAAACTAACACAGTGTGAATGTAAAGAGATTCATTTAATGATATCTATTGCTGGTTTAAAAACTTGAATTTAGAACAATAACAAAAAAAATGTGAGAATGCATATTGAAATGTATATGGCATACACTCTTGCGGTTACTAGTGCGGATTCGGAATGGGTTGTGAACACTATTTGGAGTGTCTAGCCAGGGTGAGTGTTTCTCCCACGATTCAACATAAAGCACAGGGGCTTCGGAATCAGTCTGGATACAGTGACAGAGAATTTTGTCCCCAATAGAAATACAGCTGATATTGACAGCTTTAGGGAAGAATTTGAGGATGAAGGGAAGTAAGGGGTGTGAGAACACTTCCGTTAGTACCTGGTACATATTATGTACATCCTTTCAGCTTTGTTGTCATCTAAAATCAGGAGACACATCATCCTCTCGTCCTTGCTACTCAATCTAAACATGAGGAAACTGAGATCCCAACACAAAGAGAGCGAGAATAAATGGCGGTCCCTTGTTCTCAAGTCCTTGTTCCTTTGCCATCGTCTTCTCAGTCCCTTGTTCTCAAGTCCTTGTTCCTTTGCCATCGTCTTCTCAGTCCCTTGTTCTCAAGTTCTTGTTCCTTTGCCATCCCCTTCTTATTCTATCGCCAATGTGTTCTTGCTCCCTTCCCTTGCCCTTGCCTTTCTTGCCACTTGTTCACAAGTTCTTGTACATTTGCCATTGTTTTCTCAGTCCCTTGTCCTCATGCTCTTTCTCCTTTGCCATATACATCACCATATCCTGTCTCCTCATGCACACATACACACATACTTTACACACATGGAGGCACATCCTTAAATGACCTTAGCTGTTAATAGGACATTAAAAAATAAATAAACCAAACTAAAGCCAATTCTTTGCCATTGTCTTCTCAGTCCCTTGTTCTCAAGTTCCTGCTCTCTTGCCATCATCTTCTGATACTTCTTCGCCATTACGTTATTTTTTGTTCTGTTGCTTTTCTGCCCCTTGTTATCACTTTATTTCTTCATCTCTGCTGTTTTCTAGCTCCCTTCCCAATGTCTTCTTGCTGGACCCTCAATGTCATGTTATCGTTTCATCAACGCCATATTCTCACTCTTTAGATGCCGTGTTCTAGCCCCTTGCCATCATGTTTGTTCCTTCCTTCACCACTGTTTGGGTTTTACTTTGCCACCATGTTATTGCTCAGTTGCTGTTCTCGCTGTCTCATTTGAAGGTCAAGCAAGAAAAAGTAATATTGGCCTTGACTGTTCACCATGCTTGTATTGGTGAAGGAGTAAGCAAATAAAATTACCTGTATACACCCAAGGGAACTGGCAAGACTTCTTGGATATCTGGCATTCCAACTTCTTGGATATATTTATAATTGCATCTCTTATGACTGTTTCCTGACTGATTCTTGAATCGCTGTGACAAGGCTGATTCTCAAGTCCCTGTATTTATTCATTGTAATTTTGTGTTTTTGATGTAAATAAAAGGAATAATGAATTGGCATTCCTAACAGATGCTGACGGTCCTTGGACATGTAACCTGCCTGCTGCTTCATCAACTTCACATCTTTTGCCTGTAGCATGATTGAAGACATAACTTTGTGAATGAATGTTGAAATGGGAGATTACATATGTAGCCTCATCCCCATTTTTTCGTTTTTCTTTTTTCTTTTTACCATGACAAATTCAAGGGGATATGTTTCTAGAATTATAGATAAATTTGTGTCAGTTTTGCTGAAAAATTACACCATTTAATGGAACAAAAAATAAAATGGATTTTACACCCCTGAATTTACCAAATAGACTGGCCTATCCTTTGTTGTGGACAGGTCCACTGTGGTTTGTAGAGGGAGTCTTGTACTTCCTCCACCAGATGTTATGTTTTGTTTTGTATTTAGTGATGACTGTTCTGAGTGATGAATTTGTTTGAATTTTATTTTTCTGTGAATTAATTTCTTGTGAGATTGCTTTAACAGTTGGAAAAATGTGTTGCGGCTTGTTCTTATGATAATTTAAAAGTGACTGGCGCTGTGTGAAAGAAACTAATACATTAGTTTTATTTAAAACTAAAAAAATTGATCAAAATATATCTAGAATATCAATATTAATTCTAATAGAGATACAAAGTGTTGACTTTATTTTTGAAACATTTACAGATGACATTTTCTCATCAGCATAATGTATGAAGTCATCTTTTAAAATATCTTAATTTGATTAAGAAACTGATTTCATGTCCCCACAACATACTGGAAGGAGCATGAGATGTTTGCCTTTCTTTTTCCGTAGGTCTGTCTGACCTTACAAAATCTTGGTTACACTTTGCATTTAGATGTAATTATACTAATGCTCTGTCGGCATCAAATGTCACATGTGCATATATCTTGGGGAGTGATATACCAATATGTCTAATGTAGGTCACTGTGATCTATATTTTGTGCTTCACTGAGTTAACTCATTCACCCCTGAAGACACATTTGAACTCTTCCAATGCAAAGGT
The DNA here is from genome assembly GCF_002113885.1 of Mizuhopecten yessoensis. Taxonomy (NCBI): domain Eukaryota; kingdom Metazoa; phylum Mollusca; class Bivalvia; order Pectinida; family Pectinidae; genus Mizuhopecten; species Mizuhopecten yessoensis. Next base: position 536,809 of record NW_018406643.1, read on the forward strand.
TGGAAGAGTTCATTATGCAACTTCAGGGGTGAATGAGTTAAGTTAGGCATTTGTTCTGTTTCCATTAAGAGCAGGAGCAGGTACATACATAATTAGATTACAAATGTTTTTCTAATTTTAGACAAAGTCATTTTTAACAGCTTGTCATTTTAACGATTGTAAACTGATATGTGAGCCTGCAATCAAATCCCGCTCAAAAAAATCTATAACAAGTACATTATTTTTGTAAATTTGATGTGACATTGTTATATGGAGCTGTCACTTTTTTATTCAAATAATTGTTTTTCATCGAAATATTTTGTGAAAACGTGGAAATTAAATAATTTGTAAATTTGTTAGAAGTTAATTTAAAAGAATTTTGATTGTGACTTCATCAGGGCTGAAGAGAGTTTGATAAATTTTGTATGAATTAATGTACCGGTATACATGATATCAGTGCTGTGATATTATCTATTATACCAACTGCAGTTGGTGTGGACCTATGCCATGCCCCTGTGATTATTACTATAATAAATGGAAATCCAAATACATTATAAGTGGATGATTACAAATTGAAGCAAATAAAAACTTGTATGTGAAATTTTCACAGGCCAGCAGATTTCATGGATGAAAGCTTCTAAATAATATTATAGAGAAAATTCAGACTTCATGGAATTACATACTTCTTTTTATTAAATTTGGAGTTAAATTTCAATTTGCATCTGTTACTTGAGGTATATATTGAACAGTTACTGTATGTTTGTGATTATTTTTGTAAACCCAAAAAGATTGTTCCAAAGTTTTGGAATTTGAACAATGGAAAATTAACTTATATGAACATTGGGCAATGCCTAAATACAGGTCAAGGTAATATGGGTTTGTTCGTCTTATTTACATATTCTTTATAAATATTGTATAAGTATTATTATAAAATGACCAGGAAATGAGGGTTTATGTTTGTGTATTTGCAGGTGAAGAGAATAGCCTTCATGTGTAAATGCCACGATCATGTCAAGAAACTCGGCGAGGGAAAGTATCTCATCTTCGGCAAGGTGGTTCAGATTCGGGTAAGTCTTTTTTTAAAGTTAATTTCTATAATTTCCTGTAGCTATATATGATTCCCTGTTTATTCGCTTAAAAGTTGTGGTACATTTAAAATAAAACCATGTCAGCCTGGCTGCATTTTTTTGAAAATCAGAGAATGTCGCCTGAAACACATTAACTGGCTAGAATCTATCCCACTTAAAGTACCAGGTATGGTTTCGTGATTTTTGAAATTGTTAACAAGTTGCTCACAATCTCTTTCAAAATTCTTGACATCAGTTTTCTCTAATTACAAGTAAATCAAGGAGGGAGGTGATGGGATAAAAAAAATGAATATAATACACTAAGCTAGATTTTATTACCACTTTTAACACAAGTCCATGCATTGTTTCCCCAATATGATAATACCATATGTATGCATCAATAAATTATATAAGCCCACTCATATCTATTACATTTCATTAGAAATGCTAACAAATAGTATTTCATTGTCCTGTAGTAAGCCCATCCCCTACTTTGAGTCAGGGCTTAACGTTTTGGACCCTTTGAGCTTATTGCAGGATAAATAGGTAACATTTATTGATGTCATGTGCTTGTGTCCAGTTAAGATCAGATTTGGTTGTGTTTTCCTGAGGAGTGGAACAAGGTGATGCACAAATTGTGATAATCTGTAGGATATTTTGTTCACAATTCCAAAAAGGTTGAATGACCATATTTTAGTTGGATAGACTTCATAGATACAGGGATGTGACTCTTCCTCTTTTCGGAGGATTTCTTCCCCCCCCCCCCAATATGATTTTGAAAGTTCTCGATTTGTTCTTGAATATTAATAAAAAAAAAAGGTTCTAATGGGGTGAGGTGTGTCCCTTTTCTCTTTGGTTTCCTCCTTATTTCCAGTCCCCAATCATATTTGAATTCCTGTAAATACATGTACATGTAGTAGGAAAAAACCCACCAGTTACTGCTATTAGTTGTGGCTAATGGGGTCGGACTATGTATGATAATGAATAGTCCATACTAACAGTAGAATTCTTACCTACAGCACACGCGTGTCAAAAGTTCGAACCTGTTGAATACACTAAGTCAAAAATCTTGTAAGTCGAGACGGCCTTAATGGACGCTTTTGTTCGCAGCATACCACCATGTCATCTGAGCGAGCACGATTTGATACAATCACCGACACGTCACACCAGCTTGTATAATATCTCAACATCGTAGATAAAACCCTCAATCAAAATCACAAATTTTTCAATTAGTTTGATGGGGCATTTCATTTGATCTATCAATATCAACAAAAAATGGTAATATCAAAAGATAAATGTTTGTGTATTTTCTGATATAGGATGATAAGAATGATAATGTTTATTTACCAATAGTTTTGAACAATTCACAGGTGATTTCAAATATGTAAAATTTCTGCTTAATCATTTTCAAAATTTGATAGTGGTAATATATGATCTCCGTATTTTGTTACTTTGAAATGATTCTTGTAATTGTCTATAATGACAGGAAAAGGAATAATGATTTCTTACGTTATTCAAATGGGATCAGTATTTTTGTGGATGTCATTAAGATGTCATATCATTTAGTATGTGTTCTACATTACCTAATTTGATTTAAACGCATATCAAATATAAAAAAAAAAAATGTAGATGGTTATACAATGCACTTCTATCAAGTTTACTTTGTGTGTGATCATAATTATAAGTCAGGACAATTCAGAAAACACATTGCATCGCATGGTCATATAAACTAATGTGGGTTTTCTGTGGAATGAAGGATTTTCTTCTTTGTCAACATTTGTCATCTTTGGGACACAAAACGGACCTCCTGGCTTTATTGTGACACTTTGTATTACATTTTTTCTGACGTCTGTTTCTCATCCAGAAGAAAATTTGTGTTTCTCTTCCAGAAGAAAATTTTGTAGAAGTACATTCACTGATCTCTAACTCAGATGACATTTTCAAATTTTGGCCAAAATTAATCTTTATTCATTTACCAGTGTAATATAGATCTGGATTATCTACAGCAGTTTTCTAGAAAACTTGGTAATATCATCTTTAATCAACATGTATAACAAATTAGACTTCAGAAAATAGATTTAATCACAACAGGCGAAGGAGCAATAGGAAGTTCTTGTAGGTTATTTGCAGTGTCGACCAGTTTCACAGGACATCAATAAAAAGGTTGTCTAGCGGGACATAATAACAGTGAAGAGAATTCAAACTCTTTACATACTGAATTGTCCATTGGTAGTTTATGGTACAGAGTTTCATCCAGCTGGTAGATATACTGGTCTTATAATAACAGATTTTAATATTCATTGTAAAGCTAGGTTAAAGTCATCTTGATTGATGGTAATAACCTACTATAAACTGAACACTATATAGAGAGATATTTAAATTTTCTGGGTCCATTAGAAATTATACTTGATTTCAACGTTAATTAACTTGCATAAAAGTACTATTTAATTATTGAATCTTTTAAAACTGAATTTGCATGGTTATGAATATGTTGACCTTTGTAATTGATCAATTTTGAATTCAACCTTTAAACTCTTCATTAATCTTTGGACCATTGTTGCTTAATTCCTGAAAAAACCGGGTTGTGCATTATTCTTGACCCTTGTGAGGATTTTAAGCTTTAAATTATTCCACTTTGATCTGTTCTCTCACCAGTTTCACGTATTAAAATTAATTTTTCGGTATTGACCTTTGACCTCTGTTGCAGTTCCTGCAGAACCGTCACCTGATGGTACGAGTAGGTGGAGGCTGGGATACACTGGAACATTACCTCATACATCACAACCCGGTTCAGGTGTTCGAGCACCGCCGACCAAACACTGCAAACGGCTCCCATGATTCCACCAGCAAATACCTGTGCTTCAAGTCAAAATACAAGTCAGAATGATAATATGAAAAGGGAGATAAGTGACTCCGCTCTAAATGCAACAGATTGGCATAATTCTGATGTTCATCTTGTTGTAGAACTCTCATTGTAGAGATCGAGTCGGTAGTGTTTCCTCTCACACTAAATCATTTGTGTGAGATTAAAAAGTGGCCAAAAGTAATCCTAAGCAATCCCAGATTCTTTACAGCTGCCTGGTCCATTGTGGTATACTGGTTATCCCAGCAGGCCATGTACAAAACCATGGTACAAAATGTACAAGCTTTTACATTGCAGTTGTGCATCTGAAGTATATTGGGATGAGGGCCAGGGAGAGGAGTCCCAAAAACCTCATACAGTCCACTGGAAGGATGTTTCTGAAATCTTATTCTGTTTCAATAGTGATGCTGAGGAACATGAACAGAAACTTTAAAGTTGTTGAGCTTCATTGTGTACTGTATATGGGTCAGGGTAAAAATCTCATGTATACTCAGAATGAGGCTAGTGAGGGAGTCCAATGTGGCTTACACTTTCTGGAAATTGATTCAAACATGATACTGTCTCCTGTAACTTAAAATGATGCTTACCTTATTCTTCCAGTTGTGATCAAAAACTGAAAAATATTTATCTATGGACATTGAAAATGATGTCTAGTTTCTGTGGGTAATGAATGTACGACCAGTATGACTTTATCTACTACTTATTCTTTTGGTTGAAAGAGAGACTCACTTTCTCATACTAATGAAAGTGAGGCTTACGTTGTGATTGAAAGTGAGGCTTACTTTCTCATGCGATTGAAAGTGGGGCTAACTTTGTGATTGAAAGTGAGGCTTACCTTTTTCTTAATGGTGAATGAAAGAGATGTTAATTTTCTCTTACATTTGAGGTTGAAGCAGAGGTTCTCTAAAGAGTGAAGACCTGTATTTGTTAGTTGTTACAGAAGACTGTTTAGATATATATAAATATATTGGTGCTCCTTCTTGCTATTTTTCCTAATCAACTGTCTCATTGAAATTCCTTGGATTCTAATATTGTGGTTAATTTTGTAACAATGTCTGTGATTGGCTATTTTCTGTGATATATTGTAACCAGTCAGATCTAGTACTGTTTACCTTGTTAATCCTATTGTCAGAGTTTGGTGAACGAATTAAATATTCCACAGACATTGTCTACAACAAGGAGACACCCTGTCTCTGTTTTTTAAGCTCACCATCCCTTTGGGCAAGTGAGATTATGCCATGGCGCAGCGTCCATTGTCCTTCCGCCGTCTGTCCATCCATTCATTAAAACAAGATGGCCACCAGGCCGCCATCTTAGATTTTGGCAATTGAAGTTTGTTCTTGCTTTATCTCCAGAAATACTGGATGAATCTTTCTGAAATTTCATATGTACATACAGTACCTACCACGGAGTGCTATATCTTTACCTCTTATCAAGTACTTTAAACATATCCAGGTGAGCAATACAGGCCCTCTGGGCCTCTTGTTTGTTACATGTTTTGTGATTCCTCACTTATACACTGGTATTTTTTCTTTTACATAGTGAAGTTCTTGTGAATTTGTTCATGTATAAGAACAATACAAAATATGTATTCATTAAAAATAAGGGTTTTACAAAGTAATTAAACCAATTTTTAGGGCTTTCATTGACATATCTAAGTCACTTAATCGTTCTATTTTTATTTTATTTTTATTTATTTTTTCTAACTGGGTGAGTATATGTTATACTGGCTTCATGGGTCTTCTATGTATATGATTGCACTATATTCCGAAATTATATTTTGATATTTACAAAATATTCAAATATTATTAGTAACATAGACTGTTGCATGATGGGAGTATAGCTACTCAGTATACTGTTGTATTACATTGTGTTATTAATAATGATGGCATAAAGTATGTGAAGATGGAGAGAGGTACATATACTGTATATATTTTTGTTTTATTTATGGCAGAAAGAGAAAATGTGATCAATTGCCCTCATTTTGAAGGTTACATGATTATTGTGAAGTTTGTTCATGTAAAAACAATCATGTTAGATAGAGTTATTCAAAGTCATAAAATACAAAAACATTAAAGAACATTTTTTCTAGCTTCACTTTTAGAGGAGAGTTTGTAGATTTTTTTTGTTTGTTCACCAAATTGCATTTAATCTTAAGAGTTAGTAGTACTTCAAAAGTGATAGACCGGAGTCTTAAATTAATTGGTGCTTGACTGTGTATTTCTCAGTTTTGGTTCATGAAAGTGAAGGTTCATGAAACTCCTGGTTCATTCACAAGATTTGCTAGATTCTAGCTTCACTAATGCTTGGTTCGTTAGACTTAAGGTTCAGTAAGATTTGGTTCACTATTCTAGGATGAACATGAGGATTTGGTTCTCTAGATCCAAGGTTCACAAAGACTGTTCGCTAGATTCTAGGTTCATTGAGACATTGTTCACTAGAATCCAGGTTACTGAGATTCCATTCACACACAGTCTAGGTACCAAAGACTTCCTTTGCTACAATTTTATGTTCACTAAGCATACTTGCCAACTTTTTGAAATTTCCTTTGGGGAGATTACACACTCTAAGAGTTAAAAGCACAATTAAAACATGTGTATGTACACCCTATTGAAAAACTATCACTTCTTAATGGCATCTTTTGAGCTTTTCTTTCAGATGAAATATCGAATCTTAAAAAATAGGAATAGTTTCGCAAATTCACGGTTTTAAAAATGCTGAATTATAGAGTCCAAAATCGAGAGTCTCCCTCAAAAATACGGAGAGTCGCGCAGCCAGTATGACTAAGTCTGTAACTTTGTCAACTATTACTGAGTATCTTGATATCTTAGCCCATGGTATTATTATTTCCTAGTTTACCCTTGGGTAACACTTTATTACCTGCCTTGAGGTGCTGTTTCTCTCTGCGACGCTGCACTTCTCAATACAACAATACACATGTACAGGCAAAAGAATATATGTCTACTGGAGACATGGCCGTCTTTGGCATTGTTATAGATTAAGTAGACATTCTCGCAATTTTTTCCCCAGAAAAGCCTTGTGGAGAGAAGAAAATTTTAGTAGACATAGTAATATAACAAAGCTGATAAACACTAAGTAAATACACCAGTGTCGTAGACTTAAAATTAATTTCTGTTCTGGTGTTGTAGGATTTATCTCCCTTGATGCAAAATTTATTTTTCCTGTCCATATAGGACAAGGGAATTTTGATGTACCTGGTATATATGCTGGACTATTCTGCTTCCCAAAATAAGTAAAAGTAGTGTTTGCATGTGCTGGCCTCCTCGTGTGTAGTAAATGCAAAAATATGACTACATATGTTATTATTACATGTTGTACATTCTTCAACTTCATTCCATGTACCTACACATTATGAGGTAATTTATCAGACACAACTTGTGAAATCATTAAATTTTGTATTTTTTTTGCTCAACAACAGTATGTAAAAACTGTATGTCAGTTTGTGATATATGTGTAAACAATGCTTTTAGAAATCCAAATTGTACATTGATGTAGGGTCCATCATTAAGAAAAAAATCTATTTCGTGTTTACATAGATTAATTACCAAATTAAGTACTCTTTCCATAATGAACCGTCCTCCTTACTTATTGGAGTGTGACCTTATAAAGCTTTCTTGTCCGAAGTTTTTGTTGTTTTTGGCTTTAAAAATAATTTTGTTATTAGAGAACAGATTTTTCTTGTGTTTGTTTTATATGAAGGTTGTAAAGTGTATCTGTAATACAACTATTTCAGTACTACATGTACTATAATAGATTTTTATGAAGATTCTCAAATATTTCCGTCCTTGCTGGGTTTTATAATATATCTTATACATAGGGCACTATTGAAGTTTATGACAAAAGTTTTAATTTGTTTACCAGATTTTAATTTCAGGTTAAGGAGGTATGCTTCCTTATATACCTATAATCATACCTGTAATTTGTGTTAGAGTTATTCCCCTTGTCAATTTTTGTTACAGTGTTCCTTAGACAATATACCTCTGATTTGTTTTAAAGAGATTTATCCCTTACTAATGAATGCTACTTTAGACATTATGCTTAAAATGTGTGCAAGAGTTAACTCCCCTGATTTGTGATAGAGTTACTCCCCTTGAAGATTTTAAAATAACTGATAGAAAATTAATGATCTGAATGCTTTATCACGTGTATTTTTATGTGCCTTTTAAATTTATCACCATTTGATAAATAAGGTAAAAAATAACTTTTTGACAACCTTTTAGCGGGAAAGTCTTTTTAGAGAGGTGATACAAAGCCACAGTGAGGCTACATTTATCCTCAATTTTAGAACTGTACAGTACAAACATGTTACAAAATAATGTTATTTAAATCAAGACTTCTGTTGAAACAACATATAGGCTTTGTTTAGCTTGATTACAGACTCCATTTTGATGGTAAGACAAAAATAAATCTTTAGCAAATTAAAAATGTCAGTTAACTGGAAAAGGAACTCTATTTAACTAGGTCTGTTATGCTAATTAGATGTCAGTTAACTTATAAACCTGTCTACAATCACCCATTTTAGTTAGTGAGGTCTGTTACATAGACACTTGACTTAACAGTTTACAGAAAAATTGTCCCTTGTTGAAATAAAACCATTGTTATTTTATATTTTAACATTTTTTCATATTTTTTCTCACATCTTTCTGTTAAAGTTCTTTTAATATTAAAAATAAGTTTTCATTTGTTCACCCATGCACATTTATTTAAATTTATTTATTGAGAATATACATTTTACCCAATACCCATGTAGGTGTTTGACACAATTCACCTCTACTGTCATGACCCTTGACCCTAACCCATTTATCGCAACATGGTCTATTTATTGAAACAAAAGGTGCATATGATAAATGTCCCTAAATTTCAAAAAGTAAAATTATGTGTAAAATAATTATTGAAGTAAAAAAAAAATCAACATTTTATAAGTAATTGAATGTCCCTATCAAGCAGTATTGTATGGACCCAAGTGGTTAAAAACTTTTTTTTTTTTTTTTAATTAATAAAGCTAAATTTATCATTTTATACATTTGGTCGAAATTTCCTGGCATTAATCATAGTTGAAAAAAAAGAAAAGTCTGACAGTACTGACTTTTCCTGATCTCAGCTGAATGTCTAATTATAATGGAAAAAAATAAGTTTCTGAGCTTGATTCAGCAGGAAAGATCATCAAATATTATTAATTTTATAAGGGCTGTATTCGGAACTATGAACTTCTGACATTTTATTTCCACATGTATTTAGAAGTCAGATGTTGACCATATTTTCATCATCAGAAACATCTTATGTGTTACCAGATATATATATCATGCACTCATTTCTCGTATACAAAGTTGATCAGAATAAAATCACATTCTCCACGTTCATGTGTTGTGTTCTTTTAATAATAATTTATTTTTGAGTTACCTCCCTTGTGCAATATTTTCTAGTTTGGCCCCCCGTTATCTAGGAAAAATATATTTAAAATGGGTTACTGCTTAAGAACCTGTGTTTAGAAATCACCTTTCGACTTGGCGTAGTGGGTAGTCTACATCGGAGAAAATATTATACTAGAACATTTGAGAGGAAAGGTGATTTTTAATTTGTGCGCAATGTTCCGAGGGTACCCAAAATAGAACGGTACCTAAATTGGATAGCTTGTCATATTTATGTGCAGCTTTTCTATTTTGCAATACACCTGAATGGTATCTATTCTTGATCAGAGTTTATTTAGTTTTAAGCAGTTGGGGAAGCTTTGTTTACCTACCTTGTTTATTTTGCTCATGGAGTCAATTGAAAGATAATAAAAAAAATCCGGAAAAAGCAGTCATATTAACATCAATATCGTATCACATTTCTAAACCCCTTCAAATCGCGTTGAAATCTATATTTGACTAAAATGTATTAGAAAGTTACAAATATTTCAAAAGCTGTTGAGTATTTTCATAAACAGACATAAAGAGGTGTTCAATTTTGGGTACCCAGCAAGCTAAAAATTCCAAGTTAACCTGACTTTACTAAAGGAGCTCTATGAATAGACACACGTGCTGGTTGTGCTCAAGAAATACCTGAAATAAAAGATAAAGGCCTCTATTCTTTTATTATAGTAAAAACTTTGGTGTTCCAGATATGATTATTTTTTTGAAGTCAACGGTTCCATGGATTGGGTACCCTCGTGTTAGAGGTTATACGTTTTTATGATACCAGGATCAGAATGAGAAAGTTGTTGAAAAGATCTACCTACATAATCATAGTATATTATAGATGTAAAAGGAATGACAGTTGCATCAATAATCAGGAAGGGAAAGTCACATATATAGAACAAAGCCAGACTTAATTACTATATTTTCGTCTGCTCGATAACCGAACTACTCGGTAGTGAAGCGGACGTAAAACCTCTCAAACAAACAAACAAATTGTACTAACACTGTTGAAGACATCTGATAGTTTCTTGATTGAATCTCAACAGCTAGTTAACGTTTATTATTTACATAGAGAAATATATTTTGTATTCAACGGTGAATTTATGTGTCATTACCGTCACGTAGTTTTATTCGCCGATAAATCTTATTTTTCATTAATCACATCATTTAATTATTTACAGAAAAAATTCTCTCTCAAACATTTTTTTCGGTGATGTCGCATCTCTTGTTCAGGTGGCGTGTCGTTCTACCGTTCTTACACCAATTTATAACATTTTTGTCAGATTGTACTTTAAAACGTCTTTGGCTCTTTGCGGGGATATATAAGCAAACAGGAAGTTTTCATCTCAGTCAATCTTTATAAAAAATCAATCCTTTAAAATGGAGTATTTCTTGATTTCAATGTTCATTGGACAACTTAAAATGAATTCTTTGACATTTTTTTGTGATTGCAACATTGATGTCTTTAATTTTTAAATAGAAGAGGAAAGAATTATTGCCCTGTGTATGGATTTGTCGTTGAAACTACAGATCTAAATGTAATTTATGAACATAGAATAAAACTCCGTTACGCAATTGCTTGTGTTAACCCTATCACTGACCACGATCTCGTTCAGTGAAATTTAATAGAATTTAGTTACCCTGCTGTATGTAACATGATTCCTCTAAATGAAATTATAGTCAATGGTATTTTTTTTTATCAAAGACGTATAATGTAAACGTATACAAACGCCTTTTCCGTAATCGCCTATTACCTGTAAAACCAGTCAGGTATATTGAAAAACCCGTGTTTACCTGTTTCACTTCACAGTGCCATAACGGGGTTTTCTACACGAAAACCGGTTTTGTATTTATTCTATTAAAATGTACATTGGATACGGTATATTTCACGATTAGAGTACCTGTATATGTGTGGTACCTGTAGGAAAAGGTAGACGGCCGTTCATACACAACCGTAGCACTTTCTACCACTATTGGACTAGCGAGTTTTATATTTGACCACAGGTGGGAATTATAATTACGTGGACGCACTGTTGAGCGGCTTATTGTTGGTCAACGATCGTTGTGTCCAGTTAAAGCTGACCTGTCCGTCGTCTTACAGCGTCGAGTTTGTTTATGGTAACTAGGGCCACAAACACGTAAGCAATGATGTGGTGCCTGACAGATCAGTGAAAGCGTATGGCTGACATTTAAAGTCAGTGAATTCAAATGGAAACCTAGCGTTGTTGTATGTGTGGTGATTTTTCGCCTGGATTTCTATGTGGAAATATTTCAGTGTTGACTACGGATAACTGTGCTTAGCAGTGATTTATTGATTTATTACGAGTTTTAAACACCTTGAAATGAGAGGGGCTCCGAGTGATGTCACCGGAGGAGAATTGGAGTTTTCAGAGAGTGAGAGATTGTATGGCAGAGGTCCCGGATACAGCCGGATAGAGAGATCATCGGAGACCGAACGAAGACAAAGTGGGAATGTAGAAAGTTTCGGCACCGTTAACTTGGACAGACTCCGAACGGACGGTTTGAGGGGACGACAAAGAACCCATCAGGGAACAAATATGGCTTATAGAGATACCAGGAGAGTTGATTCCTACAAGTCAGGTAGGGTAGTGACAGTTCCCGAACGGAGGATTGTGAGCCATACTACATCACAGGGGAGACTCGTGAACCGGAGTCCGAACAGACGTCTAGTGGTAGATAGAAATGTCACTCGTAGTTCGGACAGACAGTACGTGAATGCCTCCCCGGAACGACGTCACGTGTCGCCGTCACCGGAGAGACGTCATGTTTCCCCGTCCCCGGAGCGATATTACGTCCGAGAGACGGTGGACACGAAGCCACAGGTCGAGAAGGTTGATAAGGAGGTAGAGACATGCTGCTGTGGATGTGTGGAAGTCGTGGACAGTCTTTACTGCTGTGCTGGTTTAAAAATGTTCCGATGCACGTGTCTAGATTCTGAGGATGAGGAGGGTGAGGAACATCGGGAGGTTGTTAAACAAACGAAACAGCCAAAGGTAGATAAACAGTATTTATTTTATCGGACACAAGACCGAATATCGGATTATTCCGATTCTTATACTGATGAAACAGAGTCGGATACATATGACGAAATCGATACCAAACGTTTGATTCCTCGTCCGCGCTCAGCTACATACGAAAAGCGTGTGGTGTCACGCGATTTTGGACAGAGTACACGTGGGTATGCAAATGTAGCACGTTCCTCAAGACTCATGTCAAGACCTCGGTCTGCAGAGCATGAGCGGTACGTCAGGAAAGTGCAACCGGTACAGACTCTGCATCGCGAACAGTTGGCCCCGACACTTCCTCCTCGTCCACCAGTTTACGAACGGGCCACTCACGTGTCCAGCAAACCTCCCATGATTCCCCCTCCTACGTCAAAACCAGCGCAACGTCATGTCGGTGTGCAGATGACCACGAAATATCTCATCGAGCAGCCGAAAAAGAAACTTGTTAGGAACATGGGATGCCAAACAGTGCACATCCCTTCTCCTCCCTCTACGCCGTCCACATCTACGTACACCTCCCCTAGCCCAAGTCCTGTTCCTACCAAAGACCCATCCCCCATATCCAGCCCAGACCCCACCCCCATACCAAGTCCAAGGGTTGTCTCTCCGCCCCCTAGCATCCGCGAGCTGACTCCATCACCGGAAGTTGAACCTCTATCGCCATACGAACCAGCTCCAATTCGGTACAAAACGGCAATCATTAATATAGAGGAACCGGAAATAGAACCACAGGAGGAGGTATTAGTGTTTGCTAAACCACCACCTAGGATTGAGATACCGGCACCACAACCGTTGCCACCACCACCGGTAATGTATAGTATTGCTAGACCGGAACTCTACAAAAACCCGGATGCTAATTCACCTTCTGATCCTCTGTACTTTTCTGTTAGTGTTAACCCATTTCCGGTCAAAAACGCTCCATCTCCAGTAATTTCTCTTGTTAACAAACCGAACCCAGATCTGGGACCGATATTTCATAACTCTGCTGATCCTGTTTACACTATACCTCCTTCTAAATCTGACCATCCCAAACGTTCACCTCGTTTTAACACAACGGAACCGGAAACAGATACTTTGACTGGTCCTGATTATTATCAAATTTCAACTAACTATCCCCACACAAAAGGTGAACATTTGAAAAAAACAGAACAAAAACTAGATCCATATGCGGATAATGGTAAATATACTCGTCCCAACAAATCTGGTAAGTCCAAGGGGTCTCCAAGGCCAAAAAAGAATCGGAACAAACCGGAATCAAATACGGAACCGGAAGTTGAAAATGTGGTGGATCCTGTTTACTATTCTGTTCCTACTACTAAACCTCTTCATTCTAAAGGCGAATCTCCACCGCCTGTTGTCTATAGAATAATAAAACCGGAACACCACTCGGAACTGGAACCGGAAGTTAACAATGTAGTGGAAACCTCTCACGATCCTATTCCTGTTAAATCACATCCTGAAAAGCCTGCTCACAAGAAGGTATTTTCTGATAATGTGTTTGTAGAAATGGCCTTTTTCGATGACATATGTCATAAGTGTTGAAACATCTGGTAACTTGATTCACTATCAATATGTTTATCTCATTCGATGTTGACTTAAACTTATTACCATAAATTTGAATAATCTAGCTTAATTTCATAATAAACTAGTTATTTCTTGTCGGAATTTGAAATTATCACCAGCGGACCAAATCATAACGAGAGACTTGATTTAGAAATTTGATTGGGAAAAAAAAAAAATTAAGACGTCAGAAAGCTAGATTAAGAATCTTGATAAAACGACCAGTCTGGTTTGTAATGGATAACACCTCAAACAAAATATCCGGGTGGTGATGAATAAGTTAATTAAAAACTCTTCTTCCTTAACCTTTGTAATAACAAGGAAATTCATTTTTAATATTGGAGAAAAAAAAGGCCATCTCTGCAATCACCCCTTACTGTTTACTCACTGTTTACTTACTATTTACCTTTGATGTGTGTTACCTAGCAGTGGCGGATTTAGACCAATGTTGGTGGGCGGGGATGGGAGTGGGGTGGTAATTACATTTCGGGAAACGTTTCTTTCAAGAAAATTCCCCTGCCGACTTGGGACGGAGCTCCTGGAGCCCAGAAAACCCTTCTAGATCCGCCATTTCTAATCTCCAGAATCTTATCCACTGAAATAAATCAAAGAATGCAAACCTTACTTTATAAATCAAAGGAATCGCAGTACTGATGTGGATACGATACTGGTGGTTTATTGTTTTCTTTTCCTTTTTAACTAGGACTCATTCTTTCAATGTTTAACAAAAGACACATTCTGTAGATATAATACATTGTCAAAATCCGTTATATTAGACAACAGCAAGATATCGTGAGATCTTGCTGAAGTGACGTGCTACCTCGATATTGTGATGTTCTGTCGTATAATCATGATATCAGGATGTTCTGTCGTGATGTCCCGGCAATATCGTGATGTTCTGTTGCCAGTGATGTCCCGACAATATCGTGATATTCTGTCGCCGGTGATGTCCCGGCAAAATCGTGATGTTCTGTCGTGATATCCCGGCAATATCAGGATGTTCTGTCGCCAATGATGTCCCGGCAATATCGTGTGTTCTGTCGTCAGTGATGTCCCGGCAATATGGTGATATTCTGATGCCAGTGATGTCCCGGTAATATCGTGATGTTCTGTCGCCAGTGATGTCATGGCAATATCGTGATGTACTATCTTGATATCCCGGCAATATCGTGATGTTTTGTTGTGGTATCACGGCAATATCGTGAGGTCCTGTCGTGATACCCCAGCAATATCGTGAGGTTTTGTCGTGATATCCCGGCAATATTGTGATATTCTGATGCCAGTGATGTCCCGGTAATATCGTGTGTTCTGTCGTCAGCGATGTCCCGGCACTATCGTGATATTCTGATGCCAGTGATGTCCCGGTAATATCGTGAGGTTCTGTCGCCAGTGATGTCATGGCAATATCGTGATTTACTTTCGTGATATCCCGGCAAGATCGTGATGTTTTGTTGTTGTATCACGGCAATATCGTGAGGTCCTGTCGCGATGTCCCGGCAATATCGTGAGGTCCTGTCGCGATGTTCCGGCAATATCGTGAAGTCCTGTTTTGATATCCAGGCAATATCGTAGTGTTCTTTACATGTCGAGTTATCGCGATATTGTGATACCCGTAAACACGGGTTTATATCGTTTAGATTATATCGTGCTGTTTGGTTATATCTTATAACGATGTTTACTTGCGTGATGTCGTGATGAATCTATAATGCGTCTTATATAATACAGAATGTGTCTTTATTTTATTCCTTATTTACCTTACCGCATAACGTTCTGTGTGTTTATTTTCCCTCGTGTTGTATCTGTAATTCGTCACCAGCTGACATTTAACAATATTGTCGTCAGTATTGGCAATTAATTGGAAACAGACCCATTTATTTTCACCTGTGTCTGTCCTGTTATAGAAATCGATATAACGTCGACCATCAGTGGATGGTCTCGCGGTAGATATAAAATGTGATTCTCTCCTGTCTCTGTGTGTGTATGGGTTTGTGTAGAGCATTAGCCAGATTACGATCTATATTTTATCCATAGCAACACACTTTATTGGGCGCGTAGCCATGACGTTGTCGAAATAAACATCTATTACATATATGTAGGTGTGTTGATTGCTATACACATTATATACACCTCTCTCATCCGGAATGCGCTTTTGTTTTTAAGCTTAATGTGACAATAATTGTGATAATTTACCTGTAAATAAGCAATACTTTTACTAATCATCAACCTGCAAAGTCTGTTGTTGCCGTGGACAGCTTACACGTTTATTTCTATCCTTTTTGTTGTGTACAAAATATATATAAATATAGTGTCTACAAATATATGTTTCCGTGCAGATTTAGTCAGAACGAAATAACGAAGCTTTCCATACCGTGAAAATGTTCCTTTGTGCAGGACCGTATCGTATAATATTTGACATGTATAGTATGATATTTTACCTTAATCAAATCTATAATTTACATGTTCCGTAGGCGTATACTATTTTACATAACATTTTACCTGTATCGTATAATTGTCCAATCGAATCGAATAGTATAACATTTTACCTGTACCGTATATATATGTTACCTGCATCGTATTCATACTTATATGCTATAATTGCTTACGTGTACCCTATATTTTATCAATACATATACACTTATATGTTTACCTGAGTTTTTATCACCTGATAATTTTTACTTGCGTATTTTCTTTCAGAAAAAAGAGGAAGCGTTGTTGCGGGTAGGTTATGTTTGTTATTATAACAGTACCTGCAAATTAACAATCTTTAATCGTCATATCCTTATCATCGGAGTCATCAAAAGTGGAATTATTTGAATTGTGTATAGGGACCTGTATCGTTTTATGTGAGTATTAGAAAATTGAATCTAGCTGATGAAAATACATGAAAAAATCACCTATGTTACACGATATGGGACCCTGAGCAACACTTTAAATCAATTGAGTTGCGCTTCGTTCGTGAAAAAATATCTGATAAACTATATATATATAGTCATGCATTTAAGCGAAATCTCATTAATCGGGACATCAATAAACATCAGTATGTTTGTGATTTAGATTATATCCGTTTCATGGCAGATTTGTTTCGGTTTCAAATAAATATAACTGATACCTATAGATATACGACACATACAAATACAAATATATACTTGAGAGAATATAAAATATACTATTTTTGAAAGTAATGATATTTTAGAAAAATATCTACAAGATTAGATATTATTTCTAGATTAGAAACTGAATTTACATGTTCGGGTGATTAGAAAACATTTAGGTTTGATATATGGTGGAGTAATCGAATGATAAATTGTAAGAAATGTTCTTATTAAATATAACTTTCAAAATAAAGCTACGTAACTAGGGTGTAAGGAATTTAAACTCAGCCCACAGCAGTGTTCACTGTTGTAGTATTTCAGTGGTAAATTTCTCACTCGAACTCGAAACAGACATCCACTGTTTTCTGTGACCACCAGGTGTGTTTGGGCGGGAAAGTCGGATAAAGCTGCAGTGGGCTGTCTGATTCACGAAAACCAAGTATTTCGTTACAGAAAATTTAGTGTGCTTTAAATTTCCTTATGTATTGTTTGAAACTTTGGCGAAGTTTCGTTTTATAAAAGTGGCTAACCCGGGACATATGCATGAGATGAAAACAGGATTGGTTTTGAGACAGGGGCTTTGTGTTTAGAAGAACGGTAGATATTGTTTGGTACTTTTTTTGTACTGTAAACAAACGTGAATGTGTGTGTGTGAGAGAGAGAGGGGGAATGGGACGGTGGGAGAGGGTGGGGGTGGGAGGGGGTGAAAACAGCATCAGTCCTTGGTTAATCTCCCAAAGCCGGTCGTTATGTTAGAGTCAGAAATGTCAAACAAAAATGTTGTGAATAGAAATTTAAATCGTATTCACTTTCGTCAACGGGATATATGGACGAGTCGGTTTTTAATGTCACCGGATTACGATGCGTGACCCCAAAGTAATTTAACTCCAGTGTTGGTTATTGTATAGATACACAATAATATGAACTTAGATAGACTCGCGTTCGTGCTCAAACTTGTCAAATTGGGAAGGTCGGTCTCAGTGTAGGCAGAATTAGTTGGGTATTTAATATAAGTCGCCAGAGTTAAGGTAACCTGTCCAAGCGTATCGATATCTACCAACGTAATACAGTAGGTGTATTATAAAGTTGGGAAGTCAAAAATGTACCTCAATAGCTGGATCTGTTGACAGCACCATATAATGGCTTTTATTTACAGTTATGGCTCAGCGAGTTTATAATAAATTTTATTCAAAATGAAAACGTATTCAATACATATTGACAATTAATATTAAAAAATATATATTTATGTATCCTTGCCCCCACCCCACCTTCTAAGATCCAAATAAAATAGTTTGATGTTCGAGGCTCCGTTGGCGATATTTATTTACATTTAAAATATTTACATTAAAAACTGAATCAAATAACAAAATCTCCGAATCCTTAGTCCTCACAAAATCTCATTACGTTTAAAACCTGTGAATTACGACCGCCCGATATCTGAATAGCTGGTCTTTATAGAAAGGTTGTTTTAAAATAGAAAACACTATTTTGGATGTTCTCAATATGATACCTCAATTTTATATTGATGATTGGTCTTAAAGACAGGCATTCTTTATAAACAGGTTATTTTAAAGAAATGCTGTTATGGACAGGTGGTCTTTATAGACAGATGGTTGATATAGACAGGTTTTATTTTATATGCATTTACGTATACGACAAATACATTCTGAATGAAGTGTGTCTGTGTTTGGGTGCATGTGTGTGTGTAGAGGGTGAGGGTTTTGTTAGGGGACATGATCTGTAAAAATTAACGCATCACACCTTAAAGCTTATTAGTACCGTTTGGTAGAGTAGCCTCCCTTGCCTGTCTGTGATCGGTCGATCGCTGTGATTCAGAACCCGCATGCTAACCACCCTATATCATACACAATATATCGTACTAATTTCCTTGCGTAATGTGAGTATATAGTTAGATTTGCTTGCCATTGTCAGCATTTCAGATTTAATTTAAAAAGAACCTTAGGGAAAACACTTAAATAGGTGATTATGCTTATTTGATGTCAATGTCAATTAAAAAAATAATCTCATGCACAGAAATACGTTCGTAATTGGTCATATGTAATAGCGATTATAGCTAACCCATCGATGTTATAGGCTCTGTCACACCATTCCGTTCACGCTATAAATACCGACATAGATTGTAAAGATATTCATAAATGTGTATATACACGATATTTGACAATCAGCCTTAATATAATCCCGAAATACACACAATGTCCTACTTCGAAGGGGCACAGTGAAATTATGAATTTAAGACATGTATAACCGTATTTATAATTTATAATTCCGCTTAAATTCCATATTGACAAAAATATTCAGTACATATTTTTTATAAACTAATTAAAGGACTTTAACAGGGAACCACAATTGTCCCTTAATGAGTCGGAATGTGTACATGGATTAATACATGTAACGCTGATTTAGTGGCCAATACATCAATTCACTGAAACAGTTCACGCACATCCATGAAAAAATACAATATACAATTATCTAGAGTAAAGACTGTTTTTCTACTACTACTTCTAAATGGTACTGACCAACTTCAACAATTTGAAGATAAAATGTCAGACGAGGAGTGAAACATGGAAAGAGATTGTTTTTAAAAGATACGAGATGGTCTAATTTGCGTTTGAAAAGTGACGGTAGAGGGCTGATTTGAATAATTCCGTTGTGGGGCTCGAAATAATGTTCATGTGGGTATAAAAAAATCATAAAAAGTGACCACAATAACAAGTTTCTGTCATACTTAGTCCATATCATCTGTCAGTTATGACCAAACTCACGGAGTGAACTGATGGGGAAGGATAAACGATCTTTAAACAGTTCGCGATTGTCCGTGTGCACTGGAATTTAACACAGTAGAACACACCTTAGTTTGTAAAAAGTGATTTAAAAACCATGCATGACTGGTTTTGGTAGTAAGTTATTATACATGAAACAGTAAACACAGTCTTAAATCGCTCTGTAGGTTTTTTAAATGCCGTGGAATGTTTAAACATCGACCCTTGATTACCATGACACGACAAACTCGAGGCTCAACTATTCAAATACTCCAATATCTATATATATACAT
This sequence comes from Mizuhopecten yessoensis, assembly GCF_002113885.1. Lineage (NCBI taxonomy): Eukaryota > Metazoa > Mollusca > Bivalvia > Pectinida > Pectinidae > Mizuhopecten > Mizuhopecten yessoensis. The sequence goes on from NW_018406643.1 coordinate 556,886, forward strand.
ATTTAAATGACCTACATTTAGTACGAAGTGAATCGTACATACACATTTTACTGGGCCAAACCGTTCTAATCTAAAAGAGGTATACACCTCAATTCTCATTCGACGTTTAGTGGTCCTAGATGCTTCGGCTTTAAAAGTAAATAAATATTGTTATGACGCTCGGATCAATTTAAGCGAAGTTTAGAATCACTTGAAATGTCTGTACTCAAGTCTCTTCTCAATTACAGTAGACCAGTAATATAATCAGCTACCCGGCCTTCTTGATCGGCGCTGGACATAGCTATATTTCACGAAGTTGTGACTGAATTTGAGACAGCACTTGAACTAACTGTATCAAATAATTTTGCAGGTCTTCACTAAATCCGCCACCGCACTGTTTAACATAAACGTAAGTGTTTCTGTGTTACTTACTGAAAGTCTAAACTAATCTCGTTGTGTTGACATGTCACAAACACACACAAACAGATTTCAGGGGAATGTCTGAAGTGTGTATATCATTTTACGTTGTTTGGTGCTTTAACAACTATTTTTTGATTATAACAATTTAGGATAAATTGAATTTTCATAATCAAATGGCAGAAAGAAAATTATCATTTTGTTGTTTTTTCTTCCCTTTTCCCTTTTTTTATTACTACCACACTAAGACAGTCTCCCGAACACATGCGAGAAATAATGTTGTTATTTTGCTCGCGTCAAGGGAAATATCTCGTACACTTTTATGTAAATTACCTTAATGAACTATTAATATTGCATAGATGCCATTTATGTTTACTGCTTAAGTAGACTGAGTATTTGCTTTTTAGTTTGTTAATATCTTTTACGTGATTTTTTATCGTAGTTCTTCATTAAAACTTAATTTTGCAATTTTAAGAACACAGGGGCCTGTTTCATGATATAACAATCGTAATATAAACTGACCCTCGTAGGGCTCCTTTTTTCAAGTAAACGATGATGTTTTTGTCGTTCGTTCCTGAAGGCAAATACATGACATGTTTTATTTCTTACACTTTCAGCCGGTGCCGAAGGGGAAGTCGATGATGGTGCGCGTGGGAGGAGGCTGGATGAAGGTGGAGCATCATCGCAACCATCACATTCCACTGAAAGTCTACGAGCACCAACGTGACACAAACCGTGACAAATTCCTCTTCATAAAGTCGCGCTTCGCAACCAAAAAGAAGTACGTACCCATCGCGTACCGGAAGTACAGGGAGGAAATTGTCCGGGATCCTTGGGACCCGTCTGTTCAATTAACATAAATCAAAGTTGGACAGAACACCGACGAAGAACATTACACGAAGTAAACTGTTTTTCGGACCCGTCTGGCGGAACCGGCCGGAACTACACTGAAAAGACAATTTGGCATATATTACGTCTTACGTGTATCTATTACCGGAACCGGATGTACATGAAGGAGTCAAACTAGGTGGAAGTGTTAGAGTGAAAGTAGTTCTACAAGAAATCACTTTACACAGACTGAGCAAAGTAGATCAAAGTGTTAGACCGCAAACTGGTACAGCACCAAAAACGACAAATGTTGCGTGACTTTTTACAATATATGAAACTGTACAAAGTCTGGTCAGAAACGGTGTAGTGGTTGACTCGTCCGATCGGGTTACCTCTAACAGATCAAGCTACCGACTCAAAGAACACGAAACGATCCAGATTTTAAGTGCAAGACTATTATTATAATTACTTTTTAGTTTTTAATTTGAATGCGTATAGTATGAAGTATGATTAGGATATCATATTTTAGCGTTTACACAAACCAGTCTGGGACAATCCGAATGTGTCTGTGGGCTCCAAACGTGAAAACACATTGACGTTTAAAGAAAAGAAAGAAAGAAAACCCTCGGATTATCAGGTTTCCTTGAACCCATGGAACCCTTTATAAGTTTGACACTGGTAAACATGTGGTATTTTACTCATTTAGGACTGACTTACAAGTAGAGATTAAAACAAATTGTAACCTATTTCATATTTCCACCCTGATTCATTATCTGTGATTCTGAACATTCTCAATTAATATATCCGACGCAACTTATATGTAGATTTAGTGGCAGCAGAAATCAGACTCAGAGTCTAGTCAGAAATGGTGTAGTGGTTGACTCGTCCGATCGGATTACCTCTAACAGACCAAGCTACCGACTCAAAGAACACGAAACGATCCAGATTTTAAGTGCAAGACTATTATTATAATTACTTTTTAGTTTTTAATTTGAATGCGTCTAGTATGAAGTATGATTAGGATATCATATTTTAGCGTTTACACAAACCAGTCTGGGACAATCCGAATGTTGACGTTTAAAGAAAAGAAAGAAAGAAAACCCTCGGATTATCAGGTTTCCTTGAACCCATGGAACCCTTTATAAGTTTGACACTGGTAAACATGTGGTATTTTACTCATTTAGGACTGACTTACAAGTAGAGATTAAAACAAATTGTAACCTATTTCATATTTCCACCCTGATTCATTATCTGTGATTCTGAACATTCTCAATTAATATATCCGACGCAACTTACATGTAGATTTAGTGGCAGCAGAAATCAGACTCATATCCATCAGTATTAGACTTAACAGTAGAAACAGCACAATACAGTGGAACCTCGGTAATCCGAATGCTGGAAAATTAAATACTTTGCGCCAAATCACCGTATGCCCTATCTTCTTTTAAAAGTTACGTAAAAATCACGAGGTGTGGAAAATATACACAATTTTAGTTGAATATGTTCAATTTAGTGCGAGCCAAAATATTTCGCCATATTATGAGTATATATATAAGGTAATATTTTTTCTATTAATTTTTGTTATATATATACCGCTGCATACATTTTCTCCGCATTTACAATCTTATTTGACAAAAAGTAACTTTCGACGGCTCGGGGCCGAATATTTATTCGGTCAAATATATACCAGCACACATTTCAAAACGAAAACGTCAACCTCAAAATAAGTAGAAATTACCAAACTATATTATTGATGTATATATATGTACGTCCGATTTTTCAACAATGGAAATCTGGTATAAGTTTCTTTTTAGAAAATAATCCAGAAATGTGTCATTTATTAATTACTGATATTCGTATATACTCGGGTAAAATGCAAATATTGAATATTGTTATATTTTTTAGACAAAATCTGAAATGAATCAAAAAGTGTATTTAATATTATCATGATTTCATTATGCTTATAGTAAAATTATATGTTGTACCCAGATGTGAGTAGATCTTGAGTTTTTGTTCTTCAATGGTGGGCTGTCCATGGGATATGTTAAATAACAATATTTGACATCCTTGATACTTCTCATTACGCTCACTTTAGCTCTCTGCACCCCTGGAATATGTCATAGCAAAATTGAAGGCGAGGTTAATATCACTTTCTCAAGTCCATAATTGATAAATATTCAGGTACCGTTAATAATCGCGAGGGACCATTATTTCTCTATAGATATCTAGAGCTGTCATACATGTAGGTGTCAGCCTCTAAAACCTCCAATGAGGAAGATCTCCCTCATTCCACGCGTCCAATGAGGGAGAAAGTGAGTGAAGGGCGACTGAAACTTCTTTGCTCAATTTATCTTCACCTTTTTATGCATCAAAATAACTTCAAAAAACATTAATTACATTCAGACACACCTGTTATGATCATTACACACACCCTACAGTAACTAGGAGATCATTTGACAACAGGATGTACATTTTGAATTTGTGTGAGTTTGGACTTGAATGAGGGAGTTTCGAGGGAGATTGGCAAATTTTGATAAAAACAAGGGAGTCTCCGTCCTAATGAGAGAGGGTTGACAGCTATGGGAGGGATGCTCCGTCCTAGTGAGAGAGGGGTGACAGCTATGGGAGGGAGTCTCCGTCCTAAGGAGAGAGGGTGGACAGCTATGGGAGGGAGTCTCCGTCCTAATAAGAGAGGGTTGACAGCTATGGGAGGGAGTCTCCATCCTAATGAGAGAGGGTTGACAGCTATGTGAGGGCGTCTCCGTCCTAATGAGAGAGGGTTGACAGTTATGTGAGGGAGTCTCCGTCCTAATGAGAGAGTGTTGACAGCTATGGGAGGGAGTCTCCGTCCTATTGAGAGATAGTTGACAGCTATATATTGTGTATTTAGACACAGGGTCCAGTACTACACACAACGTATGTGTATGATAACTATACTATATATAAACTACAAAATGGCATAGGAGCATTAGATATCAGTAGCCTATCTTATATACACTAAAATACGGCAGAGGGTCCAGTGTAACCCTATATTTATAGATCTACCACACCTGTTATGATCATTACACACACCCTACAGTAACTAGGAGATCATTTGACAACAGGATGTACATTTCGAATTTGTGTGAGTTTGGACTTGAATGAGGTAGTTTCGAGGGAGATTGGCAAATTTTGATAAAAACAAGGGAGTCTCCGTCCTAATGAGAGATGGTTGACAGCTATGGGAGGGAGTCTCCGTCCTATTGAGAGATGGTTGACAGCTATATATGGTGTATTTAGACACAGGGTCCAGTACTACACACAACGTATGTGTATGATAACTATACTATATATAAACTACAAAATGGCATAGGAGCATTAGATATCAGTAGCCTATCTTATATACACTAAAATGCGGCAGAGGGTCCAGTGTAACCCTATATTTATAGATCTACCACACCTGTTATGATCATTACACACACCCTACAGTAACTAGGAGATCATTTGACAACAGGATGTACATTTTGAATTTGTCTGAGTTTGGACTTGAATGAGGGAGTTTCGAGGGAGATTGGCAAATTGTGATAAAAACAAGGGAGTCTCCGTCCTAATGAGAGAGGGTTTACCGCTATGGGAGGGAGTCTCCGTCCTAATGAGGGAGGGTTGACAGCTATGGGAGGGAGTCTCCGTCCTATTGAGAGATAGTTGACAGCTATATATTGTGTATTTAGACACAGGGTCCAGTACTACACACAACGCATGTGTATGAAAACTATCCTATATATACACTACAAAATGGCATAGGAGCATTAGATATCAGTAGCCTATCTTATATACACTAAAATACGGCAGAGGGTCCAGTGTAACCCTATATTTATAGATCTACCACACCTGTTATGATCATTACACACACCCTACAGTAACTAGGAGATCATTTGACAACAGGATGTACATTTTGAATTTGTGTGAGTTTTGACTTGAATTAGGGAGTTTCGAGGGAGATTGGCAAATTTTGATAAAAACAAGGGAGTCTCCATCCTAATGAGAGAGGGTTGACAGCTATGTGAGGGAGTCTCCGTCCTAATGAGAGAGGGTTGACCGCTATGGGAGGGAGTCTCCGTCCTATTGAGAGATAGTTGACAGCTATATATTGTGTATTTAGACACAGGGTCCAGTACTACACACAACGTATGTGTATGATAACTATCCTATATATACACTACAAAATGGCATAGGAGCATTAGATATCAGTAGCCTATCTTATATACACTAAAATACGGCAGAGGGTCCAGTGTAACCCTATATTTATAGATCTACTAGGAAACGGCACAGGGGTCAGTACTTAGTCCGAATTATTCTGACGTTTTATCGACTTTTTTTATATCGGTCTGTCGTCGATTAACCGACGACAGACCGATAAAAAAAAGTCGATAAAACGTCAGAATAATTCGGACTAGTCAGTACTCTACAATATTACCCTGATATACCTACAAATGTACGACACACGGACAATAATTATGTGATAATACCGACCCTATACATCTACTGGAATACGACACAGAGGCTAGTACCTTATAATAAATACCTTTTCATGTATACTAGAATACGACACACGGACAAGAACTATGTGAGAATACCTACCTTATATATACCTACTGAAATATGACACAGGGACCAGCACATGTATTTATCACAACTCTTCTAAACAATGTATGTAGCGTTATATCTGCTACAGAATTTGGCACGGGCACCTGGCACTTTAGTATGGGTTACAGGTGCTATATTCCATAGACTGTTATACAATGTGACCGAATCCTGGTATTTACTTAATAACATTAACCTAATGCTGTATAAATCACATGTATAAATCAGAATGTTGGCGGATTCGAAAAACAAATACACTCTGCATACTGTATGTGTATATACACTCTGCATACTGTATGTGTATATAATGTTATTGTTTGCCGAGATATGGTTAGTTCTAACCGTACTGTACACTTGATCACATTGACACTGGACAAACGATCGCTGGTCTGAATGACAATGACTGGTGAATACACAGATCTTAATAAGATACGATTTGAAACAAGAATAGCTAATTTCTGCTTTGTACCAGACTACTGAATCAAGTCGGCCATATCTGTGTTCCAAAATAAGAAGACCACATTTACAATATTACGCTCTACACTCTTCTGGAATTGGGTCAATAATTTTAGTTTTGACAACCATAGAGTAATACAGATATATTTTGATGATCCTACCACAGTAGATCCGGAAATTAACAAAAGGTGTTGTGGATTCGCTAGTGGTATATGTACCACACTGGGATTATATATGTGGCGATTCGTGTGGATGTCCACCCCGGGACCGTAGGGTTAGAGATTTGCGAAATCAACCTCTGGACCGTAGAGCTTTACCAGCTGGTTCGATCCACGAGACATGGTGCGCGAGAGTAGACGCGAGGCTCTCGATTGGAGTGACGTCCACTACAACCGTGAGCCGGGAATGCGCTTTCCTCGCTACCACTACCATCCCCGGGACCCCCGGGACAATTACTCCTTGTTATCGGGGTTCTCCGATGGACGTCGACGGCAAAAGAAGGTGGGGTGGGATTTTTCTGACATGAACAGTACCGGAAGTACTCGTTACGGATATAGTACTGATGGATATGCACATGCTGCACATACTAGTAGAAGTGCACGTGCCCGGTACAGCTATGCACCAGTTGAGCCTCTTTATGGACGGAATTCGTTCGTGAGGCCGTACCGAGCACCCGATAGTGACACGGATAACGCCAGAAACTATTCACGACGCGCGCGCCACCTGTTGCAACCAGATACGGTCGGCCGACAGTATGACGAGTCGGCGACTAGAGCAAACGTAAGAAGTGGGGGTCACATTTACCGAAGGGTTACCCATGGTAATTTGAATAGGGACAGACGTGAAACGGCAGGAGCCGACTATACCTCTCCAAGACTTGAATACGAGTCGCAGGAAAGGAAGACAGCAGATGACGAAGAATCTGAAGACCAAATTGTAGACCAGTGTTGTGGCTGTGTTGACATTGTGGTGACATCATGCTGTTGGGGGACAGAAGTCGTCACGTGCCGTTATCACGATTCTTCTGCAGAAGAAAAAGACTCGGCAGAAGAGACTACGGAGAGTGTAATTGAGGAAACAACTTCTGACAAAACCGAGACGGATGAGAGTGACGACGACATTGATGATGAAACTTCGGAGGGACGATGGGCATCCCCCCGTCGCAGACCTCCTGCTGTGATGCCAACATTTAAACAAAAGATAAAACCCGAAGCTGAAGCTACTAAACAAGTCAAGTCGAGTCCAAAAGACCCGAGGGTTTACGAGGAATATTCAACAGGTGACTCGTCGGATTTGTCAGATTCCTCAGATGCCCTCACATCTGTCCACTCATGCAATGACGCAACTCCGCCGGACAAAAACATTAATACCAAGGTTACAATGAGCACACGGAAGATATTCCTAAGGGAAAAAGTCGAACTTGAAATAGAACCCAATCCAACTGAAACCACGCCGGTTGTGTTTCTTCCCAAGCCACCCAAGCCAGCGGAAACGAAACCACCGCAGAGAAATGCCAGAACGCCAAAAGCAAAGTACATTGGCGAGAAACCAAAGCTTGACAACTACAAGACTGCTATACTATCCGATATTGACCCAGTCGATGGTCCGTTTGTTGATGGTGTTGCAGACAACCCACTCCACATACGGGATACAATTCATCGCGAACGGGAACTCATCATGTACAAACCGGAACCGGAAATACCTCCTCCATACAAACATAAACCTATCCCGCCGCGTCCCATGTTTCCATTAAAGGTAAGAAATGGTACAGTAGTGATATATTGCTTTCATGTAATTAGAGTAGGTAGTACCATCATGTGTATAGTTAGGTGTTTAAACCTTGTTTCCAGTCGGGGTGTCGTGTTTAATATTTAGACAATGTTTATGGTCAGGGTGTCGTGTTTGGTGTTTGAAAAATTTTTCAGTCGGGGTGTCGTGTTTGGTATTTTAACAGTGTTTCCGTTGTGTCGTATTCGTTGTTTTAACGCTGTTTCCCTTCGGAGCATCCTCGCTATCCAGGGGTTACGCTCACTTTCGCTCTCTATATCTCTGGAATATATCATAGCAAATTTGAAGGCTCAGTGTGCGCAACCTTGTTGATGAGACAAGAAGACGAGTTCGATCCTCCGATGTGCATCAAAAGAATCACGCGGTCACGTAACGGTAAAAATTGACAGGCTTTAAAGTTGGTCGTCTCTCCTTTGTAATCTTCAAAGAACAGGTATCGGCCTAGCGATTGGTCAGATTTTTTTACCCGAGACCAATCAAAGTTCGTGCCTTCAATTTTGCTATGACATATTCCAGGGGTGTAGAGAGAGAAAGTGAGCGTAACCCCTGGATATCGAGGTTGACGTAACCCCTGGATATCGAGGATGACGTAACCCCTGGATATCGAGGATGACGTAACCCCTGGATATCGAGGGTTCGTTCGATGAGTCGTTTTTAGTTTTGAAATAGTGTTTCCGCTCAGAATGTCGTGCCTGTTGTTTATAAATAGTTTTCGGTCAGGGTGACGAGTTTGGTGTTTTGACGATATTTCCGGTCGGGGTGTCTTTTTTGGTGTTAAAAATGTGTTTCCAGACATTATATCCAGTAGAGCTGTGGTGATTGAAGACAAAATAGTGTTTTCGGTCGGTTTCGTACTATGTAACGGCCAATTAACAGAACTTATTGTCGAGTCGGGTTACTGACAAAGTACATGTATGAAGGAGTTCTACAGCATATGATTCCGTTCTCTTATCTTTGAAATCTCGACACACATAAATGCTCTGCACTCTTGCATTTCCTCATGACAGATTCTAATTTCATGGTTATAGCTATTTGGATTGGTTCACGACATAAACAAAACGACCAATTACAAGGCTAATAGACAGTTGGACTTTAACGATTATCAAACGGGAATCCAAGATCAATTTAACCGCACATTTCACTATACAAGATAATGGCATAGTTTTCAGTCTAGCAGACTCGTATCGTCCGCATGGTGGCGCGTACATGCATTTTGATTCTAATATTAAAATAATCTTACGGTGCAGAGTAGATTTATATTTATCGAGTACGTAATATAACCTTATAACCAAAGATGTTCCTTAACTACGTTAAATATTAGCTTACCTTACTGACAAGGGGGGGGGGGGGGGGGGAATATTCCAACATCTCTGAAACGATGTAAATGATGAAATTGTTCGTGGAAGTTACGCCGTACGATGACCGACACTTTATATATGAATACACTTTATAACCCTACCAAATTCAGTTAGCATTCATTTAAACAATAACTGGTTGTCTGGATGTAATTATTGTTGATATAATTACAGGTGACCTCTGGCAAATCTACCATAAAAATGGGAATTGCCAGAGGGCACTTGTAATTATATCAACAGTAATTACATCCAGACAACCAGGTATTTTTTATATTTACATATTTTTCTTTTTTAAGACATATTCCTACAAAAACCATTTGCCCTGAATCAAAATACATTTCAGGCGGCCATTTTGTTTGTTTACATATTCCTACACCTGAAACAGGCAGTTGTAATTATAGTCGAGCAGTTGTAATTATAGCCTATATAATTACACTTGCCCTCTAACACTGTTGTAATGGGACGGCGCGGGGGCAAATGTAAATATATAGGGCTATGAATGCCATGGACCGATTGTTGACGGCATTATTGTTATGACGTCATAATTGTTACGTTGGATACACTGACCCTCCCCGGGCGATGGCTGTTCTATTCATAGAACAAGAATACACGATAGATACATTATTTGAACTAAGTGCTGAATAATAATAAGTGAAAAAGATTTTTTATGAGATGAACAGATTCCAAAAATGGTTAATATATATATTTCCAACTGGACCTTAAAAGGCAAATCCAACATGCAGCGCTAGCGCGCGTCATTGAATTTGACTTTGTCCAGTTGGCGTTCATATTGCCTATGAATGCCAACTGAAAGCAGTTAAATGCTTAAATGTGTCAAAGTTCTGTTTTGTTTTACAGAAGCTACCGAAGCGTGAGGCTGTGATGGTCCGTGTTGGCGGAGGTTGGATGAATGTTGAACACCACCGGAAGAGGCGGATACCGTTAGAGATACAGGAACACCACCGAAGTGTCACGAATGACAAGTACCTGACAATCCGATCAAAGTTCACAACAAATAAAGAACATATTCCTGTTGCCTATACCAAGTATCGGGACAAAGCAGTTTGGTTAAAAAAGAAAGAAACGTAACTTCCGGTTCAGATCAAAATGCTCAACGTGCGTACACAAACTGTTATAGGCAAAACTGAAATTAACCATTTTCGACACACAAAAAAAGAAACACAACTTCAGGTTCAGAACGATATTCTCTCCAAGTCATTTGACTGGTACAGTGTATAGTGATTTATATAAATGCTAAATAGATTTTAGATACTGGGCGGAAGACCCGAATCGGCCTGGAACATTTTGGCTCATGCATTCAGTAAAGTTTTACGAAATAACAGAGATCCCGGATCAATTGCATTTTACTACCCCTCCCCCCCCCCAAAAAAAAGGCCTTTCAGGATTTTTGGTTCAGCTAGCCAGGCCTTTGGACTATTGGACTACTGGGCCCTGATCTTACTATAAATACCCCAAACCACAGTAAAAGATGGACCCCAAACATGATCATATCAGCATCGATCAAGATATATGTGGATTTTTTACATGATGTCCTTAATAAATCGCTATTGTCATTAAATATTGCTTTTTATTAAAACAACAGCCTAAGTTCACTACCAGCTTGTATATCACAAACTCCCATGCTAAACACAACATCTTAGATTGTGTAGGTCGGATTTTTTCTGTCTGACACTAGCAAACAATGTTTTATAATATAATGATGTATCCTGGCAAAAGAAATGAGATTTAAAGATATTGTACTGAATAATTTACAGGACTTAAAAATCTTAAACCTTATATTTATATTATTAAGCTACAGTTGTTGTGTAAATAAAACCAATTTTATTTTAAACTTGTTTGTTTGTGCCTGATCAATGAACCAGGGCTTGGCTTCATAGACAGAAGCCACCATTATGAAATTTCAGGGATCTATGAGTTAAGTTAAGGATTAACTTGAATATACCGGTAGTTTTCATGTTATGGAGCTATAACACAAACAAGAGGCCCAGGGGCCTTAATAGCTCACCTGGTATTTTATTTTTTAATTTAAAACCTGCTGAGTACCATTCAGGTTTATCAAAGGAGTACAAGTAACAAAATTGCATCTTCCATTTATAAATATTCAATTCCCTTTGCCCAAAGATTCTCTAAAACAAGTTTGGTTAGGTTAAAATCCCTTCAACGGTACAGAAGGAGAAGGATCTTTAATGTTTTCCTCTATTTCCCCTAATGGGCCCCACTAATCTGCCCCAAAGAAGGGGAATCCACACACCTCAGTTTAAACAAAATTGATTCTTTTCTCCCTAAGCATGCTTCAGACTGCATTTGGTTTAAATCCCTTCACTTGTATAGTAGGAGAAAAAAAATCCTCTATTTCCCCTATTGGGCCCCGCTCCTATGCCGCCAGAAGGCCCACACCCTCCGTTTATACAAACTTGAGTCTCCTTTGTCCAAAGATGCTCTAGGACAAATTTGGTCAAAATCCTTCAATTGGTTGAGGAGAAGATTTTTAAAGATTTACCTATTTTCCCCTATTTGGCCCCGTCCCTCTGCCCCCAGGGGGACCATACCCTCCGTTCATACAAAACTGAGAACCCTTTGGCCAATGATGCTCCAGACCAAATTTGGTCAAAATCCCTTCATCGGTACAAAAGGAGAAGGATATTTGATGTTTTCCTCTATTTCCCCTAATGGGCCCCACCCATCTGCCCTTAGAAGGAGGCCCACACACCTCAGTTTATACAAAATTGATTCTTTTGTCCCTAATCATGCTTCAGACTGCATTTGGTTAAAATCCCTTCACTTGTATAGCAGGAGAAAAAAAATCCTCTATTTCCCCTATTGGGCCCCGCCCCTCTGCCCCCAGAGGGGCCACACCCTCCGTTTATACAAACTTGAGTCTCCTTTGTCCAAAGATGCTCTAGGACAAATTTGGTCAAAATCCTTCTATTGGTTGAGAAGAAGAAGATTTTTAAAGATTTACCTATTTTCCCCCTATTTGGCCCCACCCCTCTGCTCCCAGGGGGGGATATACCCTCCGTTTATACAAAACTGAGAACCCTTTGGCCAATAATGGTCCTGACCAAATTTGGTCAAAATCCTCTGAGCCATTCAGGACAAGTAGCATTTTAAAGGAAAAAGTCGACGGACGATGCACCATGGGATAAGCTCACTTGGCCTTTCGGGCCAGGTGAGCTAAAAATGGAGTGTACTTTATGATGAGAGTACACTCCGTTTTTTTGTGTTATAGCTTCATAACATGAAAAATATATTCAAGTCAATCCTTATAATTTAATCTACTATACACATTCCCTGTGGGAATTCACTTTCATTGGTGGACTCTTTTCTCTTACACATTATTACGCTGCTGTATAAGCCAAACAAAAGCGACGTTAAAAACAGCTACGTCACTTTTACACGTTATGGGCTGATAACATAATTTTTTAAGCCAATCAAAATGCTTGTTACAAGCATGATCAAACTATTATTACATAACCACATTGAAATTGACAAATTGTTTTTTTATTTCACATCATACAATTGAAATAAATAAATTGATGAATCAATCACAGATTTTATTCTAGAACACTTTAAACAACATTTAAAAATTTTAATATCTTTTCTGAGAAAAAAAATATATGTGAATCTGTTAAGTAAGCAGGTTCCCCAGAAATTACTTCAGAAAAAGCGATTTTATGGGTGAGTGTAGTCAAAACGTTGCCTTAGGTCAGACATACAGAATTCTGCTGCTCCTGCCATTATCTCTCTGTCTGAATTTTTTCCTTTTCCCTGGATATCATGATTTACAAACTGTAAACAAAAGAAATTTCAACAATGTCAGAATAAGGCATAAAACCTTTACAACTGGAAAATTTTAGCTGGAAATTCAAAACCTTGACAATTTTTATCTTAGGCCCAAACAAAAGTTATGTGTATTTCAGGTAACATGCTAGAAAAAAATACGGCAGTTTGGTAGATGAATATTTTATTCTGCTTTTTCTTTCTTTTTCATGGATCAACATTAGTTTTATTTTCAATTTCTCAATGCTTTTCAAATGTGTACAATGGCTTTTAACTTCTCAATAATGCAGTCAGGCTCCCAGAATAGGACGAAAGTACATTTTATGAGTGACTGCAAGCTTTTCATGGCTACATAATTAATCCTGGATCCAGGTGGATGTTAAAATGTTCTAGGGCCACCAGGAAGATTTAGGGTAGATTGGATTCCCGAAACACACGTAATCTTTTTTGGCTTAGAAAATAATGATGACTTCTCAAAGTATACATGCAGGCTTTAAATTTCAGTTGGTCTGGATCTCTTGACTCAGTGTTGCTTGTAATGTGTTTCAATACATCCATGTAGGTATCACTTTCTGATCTACGATGATGTCAGAGACAACTTCAGCAGTTGCTGCTTTGGCCTCTTTTATATCGGAACAGCATTTTATGAACTAGAAAGTAATTGCTGAGGTACGAGGCCAGACCCTGGGGACTATCATAGTAGCATGGGTGTTTTATCTCTAAATTGTATACATCTTAAAGGGTTGGTATTTCAATTGTGTAATGAACCGGGAGTAAGTACCCAGGACAAGGCCAGATCCTGTAACAAGTCCTAGTAGCACCACTGTAAAATCTGCAGGCCAGCTTTTTGCTACAGGGTAATAGCAATTTTGAGTTCTTAGCTAGAAGACTACTCACTTGTATTCGGCTGGTTCTTCAGCCAAGTGTTGAATGTAATGTGTTTGAACACATCCATGTAGGTTTCACTTTCTGATCTACGATGATGTACAAAGAATGCTTCGGCAGCGGCTGCTTTGGCTTCTTTTTTATTGGAGCCGCTTGTGGACTGATACCATTCATCATTCACCAAAACCTACAAAAAGTGATCCACATCATTTACACACCGCGATATTTAGAAAAATCTACAAGGCATCGCAAAGTGTGACCTTGACCTTGACGTTGACCTTAGAAACCGTTTAAGCCCTTTTGCACATTTTCATATCACAAAGTTTCACCATGTCAAGATTAGTCTTTTTAAATCAGCAGACATACTGAAACTGATTACTATAGGGCACCTGAATCTCTGACATGGAGCCCCAATAAAAAGCAGTACAATGGTCATTGTTATTTTTATACCCGCTCAGCGAGTTGGCAGAGGATATAGAAATGGGGTCCGGCCGTCCGTGCACCTGTTGAAGAATAATTGCTCCCATCTATACTTTACCTACTACAAGAGCTATATTGATTAAACTTGCATCAATTGTGTATCTAAGGTTGCTCTACTACTGATTTTGTCCTAAATTTTACGCTTCATGTTTTCAATGACTTTTGCACTGCGGGCAAGGGATATCTAAGACAGCTTCTTCTTGTTACCTTACAAACAAACTTCGGTGGGTCCTCTGATGACAGACGCTCGTACTGGTATTCTGGTAGCTCCCATCTTAACTTCTCGGTGACTTGGTTTAATGCTGTGATGGGATCCAACTCTGCAGTGATAATTATTGTACCTATACAATATGTCTCCCTATCATTCCAAGATATAACAATTTTTAAAACATCTGTATGTCAAAAACTATTATTTCAAACTAAAACATCTGCAACATTCCTTACTTGATTGAGACAGTCTTAATACATTATTTCTCATGAAGATAAGAAATTATAGCAAACTGCAATAACCCTTGTCAAAAAGGAACTGTTGCCATAATTTTGCTACTATGTATATCTACGGTTCAAGTCTGTGAAACATCATTGGCATGAATTAAACAGCTACAAATTATATATTTAACACAATAAACAAAACTACATACTAGGATCTTTCTTGTTCTCTGACTCAGTGTTGCTTGTAATGTGTTTCAATACATCCATGTAGGTATCACTTTCTGATCTACGATGATGTACAAAGAACGCTTCGGCAGCGGCTGCTTTGGCCTCTTTCTCATTGGAGCAGCCTGTGGACTGATACCCTTCATCATTCACCAAAACCTACAAAATGTGATCCACATCATTTACATACCATGATATTTAGCAAAATCTACAACAAGGCATTGCAAAGTATGGTGTATTTTAGTAACAGTGACCTTGAACTGTATCACCATTTCATGATTAGTCTTTTGAGTTCTGAGATAATTTCACCAAAAGAAGCAGACAGACAAACTTAATCCGTGATTACTAAAGGGCACCTGCATCTCTGCATGATAAGGAGGAGCCCTAATGAAATGCAGTACAATGGACATTGTTATTTTTACCTTACAAACCAACTTCGGTGGGACCTCTGATGACAGATGCTCGTACTGGTATTCTGGTAGCTCCCATCTTAACTTCTGGGTGACATTATTTAATGCTGTGACAGGACCCAACTCTGCAGTGATATTCATTGTACCTTTACAATATTTCTCCTTTTAATTCTAAGATATAACAAGTTTTCAAACATATATATGACAAAAACTATTATTTCAAACTAAAACATCTGTTTGTCAAAAACTATTATTTCAAACTAAAACATCTAAATGTCAAAAACTATTATTTCTAACTAAAACATCTGTATGTCAAAAACCATTATTTCAAACTAAAACATCTGTATGTCAAAAACTATTATTTCAAACTAAAACATCTAAATGTCAAAAACCATTATTTCAAACTAAAACATCTGTATGTCAAAAACTATTATTTCAAACTAAAACATCTGTATGTCAAAAACCATTATTTCAAACTAAAACATCTGTATGTCAAAAACTATTATTTCAAACTAAAACATCTGAATGTCAAAAACCATTATTTCAAACTAAAACATCTGTATGTCAAAAACTATTATTTCAAACTAAAACATCTGAATGTCAAAAACCATTATTTCAAACTAAAACATCTGTATGTCAAAAACTATTATTTCAAACTAAAACATCTGTATGTCAAAAACCATTATTTCAAACTAAAACATCTGTATGTCAAAAACTATTATTTCAAACTAAAACATCTGTATGTCAAAAACCATTATTTCAAACTAAAACATCTGTATGTCAAAAACTATTATTTCAAACTAAAACATCTGTATGTCAAAAACCATTATTTCAAACTAAAACATATGTATGTCAAAAACTATTATTTCAAACTAAAACATCTGTATGTTAATAACCATTATTTCAAACTTAAACATGTGTGTGTCAAAAACTATTATTTCAAACTAAAACATCTGCAACATTCCTTACTTGATTGTGACAGTCTTAATACATTATTTCTCATGAAGATAAGAAATTATAGCAAACTGCAATAACCCTTGTCAAAAAGGAACTGTTGTCATAATTTTGCTGCTATGTATATTTAAGGTTCAAGTCTGTGAAAACATCATTGGCATGAATTAAACAGCTACAAATTATATATTTAACACAATATACAAAACTACTTACTTGGATTCGTCTGGTTGTCTGACTCAGTGTTGCTTGTAATGTGTTTGAACACATCCATGTAGGTATCACTTTCTGATCTACGATGATGTACAAAGAACGCTTCGGCAGCGGCTGCTTTGGCCTCTTTTTTATTGGGACATCCTGTGGACCGATACCCTTCATCATTCACCAAAACCTACAAAATGTGATCCACATCATTTTCATACCATGATATTTAACAAAATCTACACCTGATCACCTGTACTCTACTGCATCGCTCACCTAGTTTTAATCTCACACTTGTAACCTTTCAAGTAGACTAAAATATAGCTACAAGCTAAATATCCTAACCATTGCCATTTTGGTTATTCAGAATTATTCAGATATTTTACCATGATATTTAGCAAAATCAAAACAAGGCATTGCAAAGTATGGTGTATTTTAGTAACAGTGACCTTGAACTGTATCACCATTTCATGATTGGTCTTTTGAGTTCTGAGATATTTTTACCAAAAGAAACAGACAGACAAAACTGAATCTGTGATTACTAAAGGGCACCTGCATCTCTGCATGATGACGAGGAGCCCTAATGAAATGCAGTACAATGGACATTGTTATTTTTACCTTACAAACAAACTTCGGTGGGACCTCTGATGACAGACGCTCGTACTGGTATTCTGGTAGCTCCCATCTTAACTTCTGGGAGACATTATTTAATGCTGTGACAGGACCCAACTCTGCAGTGATAATCATTGTACCTTTACAATATTTCTCCTTTTAATTCTAAGATATAACAAGTTTTCAAACATACATATGACAAAAACTATTATTTCAAACCATAATATCTGCCTAATAACTATATTGTTTGAGACAGTCTTTATACATTATTTCTCATGATGATAATTGTAGATTGTCACACTGTATTTTCAGGGTTTGTCGTGAGAACAATTTTCTCATCGCGAACACATGGATAAAATCGAGAGGCCACCTCAGGTGGACTCGAGATTTTATCTACGTGCAAGTGATGAGAAATTTGTTCGAACGACAAACACTGAAAAAACTGTGTGATAAACTATTTACCATCTATATACTATTACCTTATATATCTCTCCATTTAAAAAACTCAACTAAACATCATGTTTTCCAAATGACTTCTAAGCTCAATGGTCAACAATCACCTGTGATAAATGTAAACAAATAGAAGTTTTGGCGTAAGAATACAATGAACCTTAAAACTATGTAGGTTTTATTTTTTAACACAATCCTATTGTCATTGGCTTTTCCATATGTACATTTACACCTGAAATGGTGTTGTTATTCTCACTATGTCTTTCCGTATCTCTACATTGATATGTTTATGATGGACTATTTTCTTATGCGGATCACTTTTGTATAGACACTATTTCAAGTTTTGGACATCATTTGGCTCGAGCAGACGTTCTTTTTTGACAAAATCGTTCCAAAGTGCTGGGGAATGGGAAAATCAATTCTCAAGTTCTTCTCAAGTCGTTCTCAACTTTTTCTCATACTGACAACCAATGATAATGAATTTATCATGCTACCGGTAGGTGGTATAAAGTAGTATATAAATGATAATAAATTACAGCAAACTGCACAGTGGTTTATAATGCAGAAAATAAAAACCCTTGTCAAATAGAAACAGCGGTCATAATGTTGCTGTCAATGTAATGTATCTACGGTTCAAGTCTGTGAAAACATCATTGGCATGAATTGAACAGCTACAAATTATATATTTAACACAATATACAAAACTACTTACCGGTACTTGGATCCGTCTGGTTGTCTGACTCAGTGTTGCTTGTAATGTGTTTCAATACAGGATCCAACTCTGCAGTAATAATTATTGTACCTATACAATATGTCTCCCTATCATTCCAAAATATAACAAGTTTTAAAACATGTGTATGTCAAAACTATTATTTCAAACTAAAACATCTGTATGTCAAAAACTATTATTTCAAACAATGTGTATGTCAAAAACCATTATTTCAAACTAAAACATCTGTATGTCAAAAACTGTTATTTCAAACTAAAACATGTATATGTCAAAAACCATTATTTCAAACTAAAACATCTGTATGTCAAAAACTGTTTTTTCAAACTAAAACATGTATATGTCAAAAACTATTATTTCAAACTAAAACATGTGTATGTCAAAAACTATTATTTCAAACTAAAACATGTATATGTCAAAAACTATTATTTCAAACTAAAACATCTGTATGTCAAAAACTATTATTTCAAACTTAAACATGTATATGTCAAAAACTATTATTTCAAACTAAAACATCTGTATGTCAAAAACCATTATTTCAAACTAAAACATCTGTATGTCAAAAACTATTACTTCAAACAATGTGTATGTCAAAAACCATTATTTCAAACTAAAACATCTGTATGTCAAAAACTGTTATTTCAAACTAAAACATGTATATGTCAAAAACCATTATTTCAAACTAAAACATCTGTATGTCAAAAACTGTTTTTTCAAACTAAAACATGTATATGTCAAAAACTATTATTTCAAACTAAAACATGTATATGTCAAAAACTATTATTTCAAACTAAACAATGTGTATGTCAAAAACTATTATTTCAAACTAAAACATGTATATGTCAAAAACTATTATTTCAAACTAAAACATCTGCAACATTCCTTACTTGATTGAGACAGTCTTAATACATAATTTCTCATGGTGATCAGAAATTATAGCAAACTGCAATAACCCTTGTCAAAAAGGAACTGTTGTCATAATTTTGCTGCTATGTATATCTACAGTTCAAGTCTGTGAAAACATCATTGGCATGAATTAAACAGCTACAAATTATATATTTAACACAATATACAAAACTACTTACTTGGATTCGTCTGGTTGTCTGACTCAGTGTTGCTTGTAATGTGTTTGAACACATCCATGTAGGTATCACTTTCTGATCTACGATGATGTACAAAGAACGCTTCGGCAGCGGCTGCTTTGGCCTCTTTTTTATTGGGACATCCTGTGGACCGATACCCTTCATCATTCACCAAAACCTACAAAATGTGATCCACATCATTTTCATACCATGATATTTAACAAAATCTACACCTGATCACCTGTACTCTACTGCATCGCTCACCTAGTTTTAATCTCACACTTGTAACCTTTCAAGTAGACTAAAATATAGCTACAAGCTAAATATCCTAACCATTGCCATTTTGGTTATTCAGAATTATTCAGATATTTGACTCCTGTGACCTTGAATATAGGTCAAGACAATTTATTTTGAAAAACTTGGTAGCCCTCCATTCCAGCATGCTACTGCCAAATATCATCATTCTGAGCCTTCTTGTCATTGATAAGTTGTTTGAAAGTTTTTAAGACAATTAACCCCTGTGACCTTGAATACAAGTCAAGGTCATTTGTTTGAACAAATTTGGTAGCCCTTCAACCCAGCAGGTTACTGGCCAAATATCAATGTCCTTTGCCTTTTAGTTATAGTTGACCCCTATGCCTTGAATATACGTCAAGGTCATTCATTTGAACAAACTTTGTAGCCCTTTATCCCAGCATGTTATTGGCCATATATCACCATCATGGGCCTTTTGGTTATTCGGAGGAAGGTTTTTAAGATTTAAAATTTTTTGACTGTTGTGACCTTGAATTAAATGAAGTAGGTCATTTATTCAAACAAACTTGGTAGCCCTTATCCAAGAATGCAACTAGCCAAATATAATCACCCTAGGCTTCTTGGTTCTTCTGGAGAAGTTTTTAAAAGGAAGAAGTTGACGCTGGAGGGATGGACAGACAGACTGAAACTGTAATTATAGGGCACCTGTATCTCCGATGCGGAGCCCTAATGAAATGCAGTACAATGGACATTGTTATTTTTACCGTATAAACAAACTTCGGTGGATTTTCTGATGACAGACGCTTGCACTGGTATTCTGGTAGCTCCCATCTTAACTTCTGGGCGAATTCATTTAATGCTGTGACAGGATTTAACACTGCAGTGATATTAAAAAGAAGAATCAATATGCTTGGAAAAGCACAATATTCGGAATAAAACAAATATCAAAAACTGAACTTTAGAGAAATGAAATAGCAGAAATGATGTTGGGAAAACATTTATTGATTCTGAAATGACACCATGTGAAGAATCAGAGTACCGAAGCAGTATGAAAACATTAAATAAATGATGACACCGTGTATATATTCAGTGCCAGACCCAGAGGGATCAATGTACACAATATAAAATACATAGCTGTCAAACCTCCCTTATTAGGAGGGAGACTACCTCATTTTGACCAAATTTTACAAATCTCCCTCGTAACTCCTGCTTTCTAGTCCAATCTCACACCAACTTAAAATCTACATTCTGTACTCAAATGATCTCCTAGTTACTGCAGGGTGTGTGTCATGATTTATAACAGGTGTGTCTGATTCAGATTAATGCTTTTTGGAGTTATTTTCATACATAAGAAGTGAAAGATAAATTAAGCAAAGCAGTTTCATTCATCCCTCATTGCAAATGATGAATGAGAGAGATCTCCCTCATTGAAGGTTTCAAAGGTTGACACCCATGTAAACTAGAACTGTAAGCCAAAAAGGCTCAGAATGAAAATGTACTACTTGGATGCACAACATCAGGGGGCACTCACCATATCTATAAACTTCGAAATTGGCCGATTAGATAAGGACAAGATGTCAGATCAAGGATTTTTTCAAGGACCATAACTCCATAAAAACGGGTTTTGGTGCATTACATTAGAAGGAGTTGTCCGGACAAACAGGGACAGACAAACAGACAGACGAACAGACGGACAGACATGCTGATTCCAGAATAGCCTCCCTAACTTTGTTGGGGGTATTATAAATTTAAGATTTTTAACTCATTATGTTGTTTGTTTAGTACATTTCTTACTTTTTATCCCAATCTCGTTGACATCGGAGTTTTGCTGATCTATCGACTCCTCCCACTCCACCCTCACCAGTTTAAACAGGTCCATGGTAGCTGTAGCATCCTCAACAGAACAGTGAGTTCTTGACAATGTCTGTATTCTCCTACCTAAATAAGAAAACATTCTCAGATCAAATGATCTGCAGTGGGTTGTGAGTGTTGTGAGATATTCTGATACACTGAAAATCTACAATTACTGTATTTCATTTAGGTCAATGTGGTTTTATCAACCAGGACAAAAATATATATTGATTAAGTGTGTAATACAAGATCAAAATATGTAATACAAGATCAGTAATCTTTTCTCAGAGAAATACAACTATGTTATGACAAAATTGCTTCAATATTATATTATAACATTCTACATGAACAGTGAATTCATCATTAATGTCAGTTGATTTAAACTACAGTGGGTCCCACTTTTTGTAAAACAGTACAAGAGGCCCAAGGGGCCTGACTACATAAACCTGTTTAAGTGGCCTTTCTTTTCACAAATTTCCTGGCACTATAATGCATTAAGATTCTGGTTAAATATTATATAATTATGACTATTGGACATTATAGTTATCCAGATATCAAAAGTTTTAGCACTCCATGCAAGCAAGCTAAAAAATATCTATTATGATTTTAGGTCTTTTGATTCTTCAGAAGAAGACATTTTATATTTTTTACAGATCTGATGTCTGTAATCCTGAATATAGGTCAAGCCATTTCTTTTTAAAAACTTGATAGTACTCAATGCCAGCAAGCCACTGTTTTCTTATCACGATTCTATGGCAATTAGTTTTTCTGAAAAAACCCTCACTGAGTGGCAAAAGACCTTGAATATAGGTATAGGTATTTCTTTTCCAAACTTTGTAGCATTCCATATCAGCAAAGTTGAGGCCACATATCAGAACTTTAGGCATTTGTGTTTTACAGAAGTTATTTGAACATAAGTCAGGGTGGTTTTTGTTCTCTCAATTATTGTAGCCACTGACAATATATCATGACTTCAGGCCTACTGGATTTTCAGAAGAAGCAATTTTAGTGTTTTATCAAATTTAACCCTGTGACCTTGAAAATAGGTCAAGGTGATTGCTTTTTCCCATATTTGGTAGCAGTAAACTATCTGTCATGCACCATGAAAGGTTCTAGGCCTGTTTCATGTTTCAAAAAAACCCATTGGTTGTTTCAACAAATGTGACATAGAGTCCTTTGTGACCATGAATATGGGTCAGGGTCATTTCTTTTCCCAAACTTTGAATTGTTTCCTGCCAGTGTTTTAATATATTTGACCCCTGTGACCTTGAAGAAAGGTCAAGGTCATTTCCTTTTCTTGACCTTTGTAGTACTAACTGCCAGCACACCACTGAGACAAATCATAGCTAGGTTTCGAAATTTACAATTGACCCCTGCACTTTTTTTCAATTTCATTTTTCAAACTTTTAAATTTTCAACAATTATAGTTTTGTCAAGTGCATTCATACCTTTGCTTTTTGTGAAATACCAGTACTTCTTATAAAAAGAACTTATCAGAGGAAGAGAGTAAACAAATATTTCACAAACTAGTACCTCGGAGTCTGGAAAATATTTTTGAAATATTGGATAATTTTCCCTTTGGGCCCCGTCCTGGCCCCTTGGGCTAGGGTAGGTATCCTAATTTAAACCATTTTGTAGCCTCATCTACCAAGGATGATTCTGATCAAGTTTGAAAAAATTCCATCCACTGGTTCTTGAGAAGAAGTCGAAAATGTAAAAAGTGTATGCACAAAGCAAAGCTTAGGTGACCTAATAAAGTTAAACTTGTTGGTACCCTTTCCTTTAAATGTAGAAGACTTACCAAGAAGACACCAGGCGAGCGGCCGGAGAGCTTCTCTGTCACATCCCAAATCTTTTGCCTTCTTTATCAAGACTGGATGAAAAAGAGTATCTCTGATCATTTGTGCTGGGTGGTCTATATTCAACAATATCAAATCCTGTTTGATATCATGAGCAACCAAAATTTTGCCCTGCAAAACAAATTTTATGTCAAGACACAGAGTACAACACTTTTATTCAACATGTTACACCAATACCATAAATTTGCAGGTGCATCTATCAAATTTCAAACAGAAAAACCCTCTTGACCCCCTGCCCTGGACCCTGAATCCACTTTTAACAAGCCCTAGCTACGCCCCTGTCCTTATTGTTAAGATGCCACATCTGCATCTTCATTCTCAGAATACTTCATCATCATGATCAATTCTCATTGAGCATAGTCAACATACCTTCAGTAAATCTTTAACAATTTTCTGTACAACTTCAAAAGGGACCGCATTGGTCATGTGACCGCAGACAAGGCCACTGTAACTGGTACGATAATTGGCAACAAGTTCCTCAGGGCAGCTGTACATGTCGAAAACAACATTGCCGTGATAATCAACTATACTGCAGCGACCTAAAACCAAGCATTCGCAAAGACATATTAACATAAAGACACACATTTGCACTTTTTCTGACCGATTATGAATTTAAAGTGCCCTTGAAATAGACACAGTTGAAATAGTCATATTTTATATTTTTTCAAGCTATAGCTTCACTTAACTCATTTACCCAGGCCCTGAAGACACATTTAAACCCCAATCTGGCCATGCATTTTTTCCATCTCCTGTTACATGTATATAGCTATCTGAAGAATTTTCATAAGGCCACATAAACAACAAGAGGCCCAGGGGCCTTAATAGCTCACCTGGTATTTTATTTTTCAATTTAAAACCTGCTGAGTACCATTCAGGTTTATCAAAGGAGTACAAGTAACAAAGTTGCATCTTCCATTTATAAATATTCAATTCCCTTTGCCCAAAGATTCTCTAAAACAAGTTTGGTTAGGTTAAAATCCCTTCAACGGTACAGAAGGAGAAGGATCTTTAATGTTTTCCTCTATTTCCCCTAATGGGCCCCACTAATCTGCCCCAAAGAAGGGGAATCCACACACCTCAGTTTAAACAAAATTGATTCTTTTCTCCCTAAGCATGCTTCAGACTGCATTTGGTTTAAATCCCTTCACTTGTATAGTAGGAGAAAAAAAATCCTCTATTTCCCCTATTGGGCCCCGCTCCTATGCCGCCAGAAGGCCCACACCCTCCGTTTATACAAACTTGAGTCTCCTTTGTCCAAAGATGCTCTAGGACAAATTTGGTCAAAATCCTTCAATTGGTTGAGGAGAAGATTTTTAAAGATTTACCTATTTTCCCCTATTTGGCCCCGTCCCTCTGCCCCCAGGGGGACCATACCCTCCGTTCATACAAAACTGAGAACCCTTTGGCCAATGATGCTCCAGACCAAATTTGGTCAAAATCCCTTCATCGGTACAAAAGGAGAAGGATATTTGATGTTTTCCTCTATTTCCCCTAATGGGCCCCACCCATCTGCCCTTAGAAGGAGGCCCACACACCTCAGTTTATACAAAATTGATTCTTTTGTCCCTAATCATGCTTCAGACTGCATTTGGTTAAAATCCCTTCACTTGTATAGCAGGAGAAAAAAAATCCTCTATTTCCCCTATTGGGCCCCGCCCCTCCGCCCCCAGAGGGGCCACACCCTCCGTTTATACAAACTTGAGTCTTCTTTGTCCAAAGATGCTCTAGGACAAATTTGGTCAAAATCCTTCAATTGGTTGAGAAGAAGAACATTTTTAAAGATTTACCTTTTTTCCCCTTATTTAGCCCCGCCCCTCTGCCCCGAGGGGGGGCTATACCGTCCGTTTATACAAAACTGAGAACCCTTTGGCCAATGATGCTCCTGACCAAGCTTCAGACTGCATTTGGTTTAAATCCCTTCACTTGTATAGTAGGAGAGAAAAAATCCTCTACTTCCCCTATTTGGCCCCGCCCCTCTGCCCCCAAAGAGGCCACACCCTCCGTTTATACAAACTTGAGTCTCCTTTGTCCAAAGATGCTCTAGGACAAATTTGGTCAAAATCCTTCTATTGGTTGAGAAGAAGAAGATTTTTAAAGATTTACCTATTTTCCCCCTATTTGGCCCCGCCCCTCTGCCCCCAGGAGGGTTATACCCTCCGTTTATACAAAACTGAGAACCCTTTGGCCAATGATGCTCCTGACCAAATTTGGTCAAAATCCTCTGAGCCATTCAGGACAAGTAGCATTTTAAAGGAAAAAGTTGACGGACGCCGGACGACGGACGCTGCACCATGGGATAAGCTCACATGGCCCTTCGGGCCAGGTGAGCTAAAAATTATGTGTTTCCGTTAACCCCAATTACCCTAGATTTTTGTGCATACCCCAAAGTTTTTATTGGCATTTAGTGATATGCACTGTTTAAGTCAGAACTCGAGCTCACATCCACTATATAACTTATAATAAGCAAAGTAAAAAATATTTCCAAAATAATAAAATTGCCTGCCTACTTACCTACCTACCATATTTTTTTTCTGAGGATGATAGCAGAAACAAAAGTTAATTGTTTTTTGGCCTAATAAAGGATACCACTCATACCAGGCCTAGGGTTCAAAATTAAAATGTCTACTAGCACTTTGAAGATTATGCCAATTTCTTCAAACAGATCCCTTGGCCTCTCTAAAAACATGCAATACTGATAGCCATGACGATGGTGACAACAGATAATTAATGACCTCCTTATTATTCCTTATGCATCATTGACTGTTTGTCTTTTTCATTATCTGTTCCCCATTTCATTTGTCGATTGTGATCCATGATCTATTTGATCTATTTTAAATATTTTGAAGTTTTTAGAGCGAGTTTCTGATTTAGCAAGAAAAAGATTTGATCACTTATAATTACAAAATTAAGTTTGTTTTGACCCCTTGATACTTGAATAGCCTTTAACTAATTCACCCCTGAAGACACAATTGAACTCTTCCAATTCAAATGTTAGAATACTTCATTATGAAATTTCAGGGGTTAATGAGTTAATACTGTATATACTCAATATAAATATAAGTTATATTATCCCGTCTCCTTCCTTACATTTTCAATATATTTCAAGTGCTATTGTAAACAATAAACACAGTATTGATGAATTGTTGAGATTCATCATCTAAGACCTTCAGACCAGGTGATCTTAGCTAATGAAAGGTTGGCAAGTAATTTTTATTAAATGAACCAAAATGTCATAGCAGTAAGTATACCCAATTTAGTGATGGATCCTTCAGAACTATTTTTAAGGTATTCACAGTCCAGAGCTAGGTATTGATCCGGAGATGGTATTAGTGGTTTATTCCTTGTATTTTCTTCATTACTATGACAAGATATCTCCGCCGTGGAAGACTTAGTATTTGGTTTCACTTCAAGTCTAGATCTTGGCAATTTTCGCTTCTGTTTTCCTTTTTTGTGACCACTACAACCAGAATTTGTATTGGACGTTTCTGTGACATTCGAGGATGTGGATGTCGCCTCGACCGCCGGGGGTTGATCAGAACTGTCACAACTGTTTGACCCCATATCATTTCCATTTTCACACCTTAACACAGAATTTGTTAATTCACTTTGTATTTGGACACCTGGATCAACATTAACACATGTTTGTTTGGCCTCAATCAAATATTTTTGCTGGAATCCATGTTTCATTCTGCACCATATTTTACTAATGACCTTTTGAAAATCTAGTCCATTAAGGACACTGTCCGCAGCCATGATGACAGATCTAGATGGTTCATCCATTACTTGTCGAAAGTATTTAATCTGTTGAGACAGATATCCTTGGTGAGAGTGAATTACCTCCCTCATCTGGAAGAAAAAGACGAAATGTCACATGAAAATAACCTTATGTCCACTTTGGACAGAAACTCTTCAAATAGATCATATATTGTTCTAATGCTCAAACCTACATTTCTAATATAAGTGATAATTTAAATTACGTTCTTTAACGGTGAATTTCATATTTTGCATCTAGGGGAAAGTCTGGTAACTTCAATCACGCAGGTAAATTCAATCACTTTATATCTTTCACGCCTATGCCACTCCCTCATGACATTGAAACGCCGAGACTGGTGAATAACAAGATATATGCCACATGACTAAAATCTTAAATTCCTATAGAATTTCACTTTCTAAAAAGATCTTTAGTTGCGTTGTGATGTGCGCGGTTAAAAACTGAATTTGATTCGTTGATTCTTTGCGTTGACATGACACACCCACAGAGCAGTAACTATAAAACCACAGAATTAGATTATCTTAGTCTGTGATAAAACTAATTTGGACAGCATAGTGAAGGATATATATATAAGGATCCACTTTACTGACAAGAACAAATTGTATATTTATTTAATCTTTTAATATTCGATAAGAATAACATATTTGTCCAAGGAAGGTACCAGACAAATATCATGACTTAATGCCTTCAAGTTCTTCAGAAAAAGTTGTTTAAAGTTTATGAAGTATCTGCATACAGCTGTGACCTTGAGAATAGGTCAAGGATATACTTTCATTCACAAATTTTGTCAGGCTCCATAAATCTGGTTACTAACTTACTACCAGCAAAATATCATGACTCTTTGCCTTTCAGTTCTTCAGAAAAATCGCTTTGTTTTTTAGGGACACAATTGACCCCTGTGACCTTGAAAGTAGGTTAAGGTCATTTCCCCCGAGCTTTGTTGGGCTCTAATGAAGCTACCTGCTGCTGCTAGATCTATGTCATGTGGATGCTAGGCCTTTACTTTCTCCAGAAGAAGTCATTCAAAGGAATAGTTGAGAGACAATGGACGCTGCGGCAGCGACGGCATAATTAAACGCACCTGCTCTTGTTCTTTAATTGTAATTTAAAAGCGAAGACTTTAAGGAAAAGGACCATGAGAGGAATGTAGCGGAACTGGAGTGGGTCGATCGTCGACAACAGGGTAGCTCAATTGGTAGGCCGTAGGTCTAACAGCACGCTTCCACAATATAGTACAATTTTGACAGTTTTTCAGTGATATTTAAAAATTCAGATCTTGTTTTAGAGTTCGGAGGGTCCCGGGTTCGAACCCCGGTATGACCGTTACATCTCTTTCTCGTGTTTCAAATTAAATGTTCTTTACCTGTATGCATGTATTTCTCCTATGGAACATGAACAGCTGATTAATTGTTCGGGAGTTCCAAATGATACTATGCAACCTAGGCCTATAGCTAACTGCCATGTCTTCTGTTTTGGATGCTTCCACGCTGCGTTTATAGGAACCGACGACTTACAGGCAGGGCAGGAACGAGCAGGAATGGGCAGGAACGAGCAGAAATCTATTAATTATTAGATATATTTAAGTATCATTATCGGGTATAAGATACATTTGATAAAAGGATTGCAATTACATGATCGGGGCAGAATCGGACTAAATTATACATATATATGTACATGTATGTCGTTATTACTTATGATACCTATATTTATAGTATTATATATTTTTTTATCGTGTATAAGATGTATTTGATAAAAGAATTGCAACGAATTAAGAGTATTGTATTGATATGGATCGGGCAGGAACGGGCGACGATTTACAGGGGTNGGGACCATTTTGGAATCTAAGAGTGAAGGACTTCAAAATAACAATTAAAATGAATTTCAGATTAAACTGTGATATCTAATTTCAACACTACACATCCCTGATTTATTGTATATATTTAATTATCCTTATCGGGTATAAGATATAGTTGATTAAAGAATTGCAAATTGTGTATATATATATATAAATTGCCCGGCCGAGGTTCCAATATATGTCTCTGTTTTTATTCTGTAAAAAAAAGGTTGTTCAGAGAATTATATATTACATATATAATAAATATGTCTCTGGGTTATTTTCTCATTTATATATATGACATTGTTATTACGATGTCAGAACACATGAAACATTGAAAATGCCATTATGATGACCAAATTTTAATAACTTCATAACTTATACACAACTCTTTATAATAACCTGAATATATTTTGAGTGAATTAATTGGTGTTAACGGTCGATTACAATCCCATCACGTCTACGATCTTAAAAAAAGTCATTAAGGTTGAATTAATCCTTTGTTCTTGTACTTATTGGTGTGCAGACGATGTGAACGCTTAACAGTTCAATCAAAGGAAACTTCTTAATATATTTCAAAGAAAATACGCAATTTTCCAACTCAAAAAGGGCATCAGTCTGAAAATTAAATATTATTCTATATGTAAATATAAGTTAATTGAAATACGTGTTTTACGTAAATAAATATTGAAGTCCATATGTTGGATTGTTTGACCACATAGGCCTTATCTGTTCTATAAAAACAATACTGTATATCAATTGTATATGCAAAGAAGAAAGAAAAACGATGAAACGCTTTAATGATATGAAGAAAGTCGAAAGTGAAAGTCACTTGCATTGAGACGAATTCTAAAACTTTTCAATGAGAAGACAAAACAAAACTTATATGGAATTAATTTATCATTTCATAATGATTAAACGTCCAGGTAGCCCAAGGAGAAGAAAGTGATTCTAACTATCGCTTTAAATTTATATGTCTCTGAGCCAAGTATACAAGCCAAGTATACATCACAAATTATGTACTTTTATCACGGAGTAAGTTCGTGCTTTTATTATCAAGTATTTTGAGTAGCCCGGGTTAAGTTTCAATTTTCAAAGGCTGATGTGGTCAAAACTGATTATCTAATTCCGTAATAGTAGACAATAGACTTCTTGTTCTAATAAAACCTGACAGCAACGCAGATGTTTTTCACAATAAAACGTTTCCAATTTGCATCAATTTAGAACACATTTCCATTGAACATTTCCACTGTATCTGGTAAGCTCTGTCTCGTCAGAGACGTCTCGTGTGCCAATCAACTTCGCTTTCAATATCAGGCGGGACTTGGTGCGTACAAGTGGTTGGGCATCGTTGAGATTTCTTTTCTTTCAACATACTTCATTTTAATTATAACATATTTTAATGCTTCTAAATTCAAGCAAGAGGATTGGGCACAAGTTATTACAACTTATTAAAGCCCTCTCCTCAATAAACAATGTGATAGCGACAATAGACATATATGTACATTTTATACCATAAAACGAATTTGGAAATCAGAATAAGTGAAGAAGAAGCTTTGCTATTAGACCTCTGTGCCAAACTCTATCAAAGGTCTTTGAGAAGTCACAAAAGACAATACACGTATCTTTCTTCTCTCCATATTCAAACAAATATTATGATAAATCTCAATCAGCTTGTTTACTATTTCATTTCCGAATAAATCTGAACAAGGTAGTGGTCACACATTGTTACAACTTTTCATAACCTTCTCCCGTAAAAGTAAAACGTTGCTCATCGTAATAAGTTGCACAATTTTTAGTATCTTTATCAATAAACCAAATCATTAAATTAAATTCTGACAAAAAGCTGTTATGACATCGTAATTCACCTAAATAAACAATACCTGGGACTTACATACATGTTGATATAATGTTTTATGTTTAAAATTAGATATTGTACACGGAAT
>NW_018406643.1:588970-605272 GCF_002113885.1 Mizuhopecten yessoensis
TTATTTGCACAATCGACATCATCAATATTCACATAGTTCAGAATTTGACGAGAAAATCTATTTGTAGTTGAATTCAGTAGTGTGATTGGTAACAGAATTACAGACTGGCTGGTAAATTACCTAGGCCTATTTTTAGTAGCGGTCTGTAACCCTTTTCTATTTATAGGTCGATGTTTGTTACACTTTTCTGTTAATAGAATGAGGTCTATAACATATTTACAGACTCGTCACATGACGTCGCTACTCCAATCAGGGCTGGGAATTAGCACCAGTCATATAATAATATACAAATATGGACTTCAGTCTCCGAGGTGAATATTGTTCAGACCAGGTCCGTAAATCAGGGATAGACCGAGACTGAAGTCCACAATTGTTGTTTTTTATCTGACATTTTACAATGAGATTAATATTTTTCATGTCATAAACACATGGATGGCATGGACCATTTTGGAATCACAGAGTGAAGGACTTCAAATACAAAATAGCATACACACAAATTTAATTTCAGATTCAATTCATGTGATATTTAGTTTTAAGTAAATATTATTTGCACAGTCGACATCATCAATATTCACATAGTTCAGAATTTGACGAGAAAATCTATTTGTAGTTGAATTCAGTAGTGTGATTTGTAACAGAATTACAGACTGGCTGGTAAATTACCTAGGCCTATTTTTAGTAGCGGTTTGTAACCCTTTTCTATTTATAGGTCGAGGTTTGTTACACTTTTCTGTTTATAGAATGAGGTTTATAACATATTTACAGACTCGTCACATGACGTCACTACTCCAATCAGGGCTGGGAATTAGCACCAGTCATATAATAATATACAATTATTGACCTATTTTCAGGAATACAAGGATTTATTAACCCGAGAAGGTGATATTTCCCGAGGCCGGAAAATATTGCGTGAATATTTGAAAGAAAAGGCACAGACTTTGTTGACATGCAGGCGCTCGAACTCTGTTCAATGAACAATGTTCATCGAAGTTTTATGTGGAAATGAGGAAGAAAGACGGTGAGAAATATCAACGTAGTTCTCTCTTTAGTGTCCGGCATGGTATCAACCGATACCTTTCGAGTGTCGGTTGTAACATGGATATGGTGGTGGCGCTGAATTTACTGAATGCAACAAAGTGTTTGATGCTGCAACGAAGGGGAAATGTGGAATTGTGCATCATCCCCCAATTGATGTATGTTTGTTGTATTAAATAAATACTAAAATTGTTTGATTGAGTTTTCTCCCATTTACTCACATTACGCAGTATGGTGTTTTCGATCTGATTAACAGCTAATATAAGGTCATTTTAATTGCACAGAGACACATATTCTGTGTAGGCAGAATTCCAATACAGGTGCCATAATTATGGTGGAATATGTTAAGTATGGATTGGTGCTACACATGGTTAAGTTTATAAAAATGATATATTATAAAACAGTTATTGACCTGTTTTCAGGTGAATACGAGGAATTACTTACCCTCGAAAGAGATATTTCCCTCGGTCTCCGGCCTCGGGAAATATCACCTCGGGTTAACAAATCATTGTATTCACATGAAAATAGGTCAATAATTGTATAATTTTTACCTGTAACTGTGATTTAGATTCGGTACCAGTATACACCTCATTAGAGCACCTTCAGGAACTTGGATTGTCAAGAGCCCGGGGGCACAGACCCGGGATATTTGCCCGAGTCCAGAACCGAGCCGTACTCCAGATAACAGATTTCTGTTATTTCCTAATTAGTGTCACAAACTTAGGGTTAATAATAGTATATGTATACATGTCATTTAGTATTTTGCTTTCGGATTGATCAAAGAGGTATATATAACGTATTATGTAATATATACGTCTCTGGATTGATGTATAAGAAGCGTAACGTAATTCCTTTTATTTATCTTTTTTATTTTTAAATTGGTTAATGACAACCTGCTCGTCTACCCTTCATAAGATTGGTCAGAGAACTATATCTGGAAAAATGTAAAGCTTGTCCAAAACAGACAATCTCTGAGTTAATCAAGTAATTGAAAGACTGCGAATTATATACAATTCATATACTTTTTGAATTGCATACTATTTAAGTATCTTATTTAACTGAAGGTTCTTCTCCAGCATTGTTATATAATTGATACTGTTATTTTTAACAAAATTGAATAACTAACATTTTTGAAAAGTAATTTCAAATGTTCTAAATATTTCCTGTTAAATTTATATATATGATCTTAATAACACCATTTTATGACATGAATAGAATTAATATGGTGAGACTGATTATCATATTTCTAACTGCTTAAGTCGCATGTATATGTTTATATGATGAAACGAATACGTTTTAGGAAAGAAATGGTTAATTTTTATGATTTTAGATTTCATTTCAGATAGATTATGAGATACTCTACCGGTGTATGATTGCATGCAACTCAACTGTAATAATTTAATAGTGAATGGCTCTTTTTATAGTGTCGATAATATGTTTCAATGTGTGTTTATTTTATTATTGATTAACGCAATAAATTGATACGGAAATAGATAAATATCACGTCTCCCCATTATGTCTTTACTGATTAACAACAAAGTTAAAAGAAAGAGAGAATGATGGTATGAAGGAAACACGGAGTCCGATCCTGCCCCGCTCCATATCAATAAGCAATACTCTTATTTCGCTATAATTCTTTTATCAAATATAACTTATACCCGGTACGCATAATTAAATAAATATATACATATAAGTTAATTCGATCCTGCCGCGATCATGTTATTGATCAAATATACCTTATACCCGATAAGGATAATCACGGACTTAAGATAATCTAATTCCGTGGGATAATTAAATATATACAATAGATATATATAAACACGAAATTAAATTGTTATCTAAGTCCGTGATATAAATAAGCCCGATCCATATCAATACAATACTCTGATTTCGTTGCAATTTTATTTGTACCAATTATTGAAGGAGTTAGATGGGGTTTTTTTCTTGATAGAATTTATAACTTCGTAAATAGATAATGATATATTTTTGTTTTGTTGGTGTGTTTTGCATGAGACATATTATGTATGTTAGTATATATATCATAACGCTTTGATTGTAATTGTTTGAATTTGTTAATGTCAATCAAAATGTGAGATTGTTTTTGTGGAAGTTTGTGGAACAAACTTAAGGAAGAGGAGGAATATATGACAGATGAAAAATGGTAGTGAGTAAGATCAGAAGAGTAAGAAGAAGGCAATTAAAAAGAGATTGTAATTGTTAACAAAGGAGATGACCAGGACACACATGGTGGTAGGAACTCAAAGGGAATGGAGTGTGTGGAAATGTCTGTGTGAAGGGTCGGAGGACAATGGTGTGTGGATGTAAGGTCCATTTAGTATAATGCATTGATTAGTTTAATCGTGGTCCTTAGACAGGGAAATGGTCATCAAAAGAGTTCTAAAAGAGAAATGTAGCCCCGCCTCCTAGGGATGGAATTAGCCAATAGAATTAGAAGATTTAGTTAGGTAGAAGTAGTGTTAGATTGTCTTTATAATAGGTAGAGAACTTTAGGTTTAACCAGTTTAATTCTAATAAGTAAAAAAAAGATATTAACAGGTTGTCATAGAATATGCACAAGTCTGACAGTAATTGGATACAAAAATCTGGAAAAAAACCCAGAATAGGCTTGTATTTACCCCCCAAAAATACACAATACGATACACTTACTTTTCTTTATTTTCCTCTTTATTTTCCTGGTCTTGTTCTTCTTCCCTCTTCTTAAAGGAATGTATTTGGTGTTGATAATGTGCTTCGGTGAAAGGCAATATGCCTCATGCAGGTGTTTCAGTATAGAGTTCAACCCCTGAGGAGATGCTATAGAGGTCATTCTGGATTTGCTTCATCAAATCAAAGCACTCATTTCGTATTTTCGAGTCTTCTTTGGTTAGCTCTTCGCCGATATCATTGCACTCTATACTGTAACTTGACTGCACTTCAGCGCTTGCACTATCAATGCTGTTCACAAAATCAACATCTACAGTATTAAAGATGGTATTTGTGAACGTTTCGTCCAACAAATCCCACTGTAATCTGACCGGCCAAGTATTGCAAGCATTTGCTTGCAGGGCCATTGGTGCTTTTGGAAGTCCGGACAGTTGCAACTAGGCATTTGACCTATAAGCGTGACGCTGTAGCTCCTGTCCGACTCCCTTGATCTCACTGAAAATTTGCCTTCCTCCACCTGCTGATATGTCACGCCCTCTGTTGATGTCAAACTCAAACGTTTCATGCAGTGGGAAACAAAACTTTTGGCACATCTGTGTTATACGAATACTATGCGAGTGAACATGTATCGTCAGTTTTCACATTAATAGTGCTACATTTCATCAAAACATGCAACAGACTTTGATCCGATAACGCTTTAAAACTATATAGATACGAGATAATCAACGACGCCAGCATAGGAGGACAGTGAAGCTGTTTAAAGAACGTGTCCACGCTCCCGTATATGTGCTGTATGTAACTGTGACAGTCTATCCGCATCTAAGGAGCTGACCGGACTTTGGGCGTGATCTGGAAGGGTAAGGTCATTTTGAATCACCGAGGGCCTGTAAGCAGGAGACTTACCCCCTCAAGACGCCAGAACACGGGCTCCGCCCGTGAAGAGGAGTCTATAAACCCATCAACCAACCAATCAACCAACCAACGACGCCAGACTATCAACGACGCTACAACACGGCGGGCGACACACACCCGTTTGAGTTACCGTCAGGGTGCCGTCCGCTTAAAAACTGTAACAATTTTAGGCCAAACGGAAAAACAACACTGTCAGGACAGATAGTACGTGTTGGTAATTCGTCATCAGATATGTAATCATTCCATCAAATATACGATCATATCTAGTAAAATCATCGCTATTAGAGCGTCTTCTATTAAAGTCGCCCACCAAAATAACTTTGCCTTTGTATGAAAATGTGGCTATTCCATATGCGAGTTCATAAAATATGTGAGTTGTACAGTCTTTAAAATACAGATCTGTCTGGCGGGTTTTATATATAACAACAGACATATATATCAGAATTATATTTAGTTATGTAACAGTTTGGTTGCATCCAAACAAGTGAGTCAAAAGAGATAGAGAAATATTAGCAGTAGTATTTATATATACCAATCTGTCCTGTGGTTGAGGAAGTGCGTGGAATCTTTTTTTTCTGTAAAACATATATATATATCAACCTGCCCTGTAGTGGATGAGTAAAATCAATTTTCTGTAACACTTATATGTACCAATTTGTCATGTAGTGGATGAGATGTGTAAAATCTATTTTCTTTAACAGTGATGTAAACCAATCTGCCCTCTAGTGGATGATATTTGTAGTATCTACTTTCAGTATCAGTTATATATCAGTCAATATACACTTGTTTGCGACCCTCATTAACACCTATTGACTAATCGACCAGCATAATTAGGCTCCACCGGCCTGGGAACCGGATGAGGGGAGGGGGCTGCTGCACTAACAAGTGGCTTATCAGCTGGGAAATAAAGATGGAGTATACCTTTGTTGCAGCAGAAAAAGGGCCATAGCTCTGCAAGAAAGGGAATGTGATCTCTGAAATGTTTACACTAAACCCCACAACATCTTCATATACTTTATAGTTAATGTAATATAACGTTAATTAATGTCTTTATAATCACCGAAATAATATTGTCTCGAGAATGCAATATTTATGGTCCCTGAAACTTCATCATCGTACGTAGTTTGGTCTTTTATCAGTTTGTGTAGACCTGCATGTAAGAGAAATAAAAAATCTTCCGATCGCTAGCACCACGTACGGACTTAAATAGGGCTATATCATCTAATTTCGTGTCAGTACGTAAAGTTCTTGAGTTAATTGTTATTTTAATAACCGACTAAGAAATAACCGTTGTGTCTAGTCATTTATTCAGTTTCCATAGTAGCATTCATTCGCTGTAGCACGTGCTTTCGGGTCTGATTCCTGTTTGCCGCCATTTTGTCCCGCCTACTACTGGCGTGTAGTGGATGAGCTCTGTGCTGGATGAGAAGTAGACACAAATAGTAGAGCCCGGATTTTTCCCCGTCTAACCTAAAACATTTCAAGTTTGTTTAAGTTCAAGTTAAGTAACAGAAATATTTTATGATATTTTTGTACAATTCAAAACATTCGCAATTGTCCATGATGTACTGTAACCTCACGTTAGTAAGCGCCGAGACGTCGTATATATATTACAATATAATACGTCTCTGGTCTGCGCCATTATTGATGGCATCTTTCCAAGATATCAAAATTGAATTTTTATGTTTAAATACGGACTGATATAACGTTAGATGCATAATTCCATGGTTCAGAGAGTTTGAGATGAAGCTGGAGGTATGGAGCAATTTCATAGCTGAAAAGTTTTCAATAATGAGTGCTGCTAGCTACGTGTACGTATTTCACTATATCCCTATATTTTGCATATCAAAAGCATTTTATTTTCTAACATATTTGTTTTGCATTAAACCTATAGGAACAAGGCAGGTTTTCTAATGACACGTATAGGTACGGTTTTATTGTTAATGGTATCGGAATACCTGATGTGTGTATATGTGCTTGATTTGTTACTACACTCAGGGATACACTACACATCCCTGCTACACTCTGGCATTATATGTCTCTGAATAGTGTCAGTCCACAGCTTAAAGTATGTGTACCCTGAACGAAAATAGAAATTAATATATTATTATTATTATATATGATCCAAAAACAAAAATGTCGAATACCGCATCAAAATCGGCCAGCCAAATGCCGAGATATTGACGTGTAAAGTGTGCGATTTTTTACTAGCGTAATCGTATCTCGCGGTGAATGGGACCTTATAATCATCGGTTGTCACGTCACAAGTTCAACACCATTGAAGGAATAGGCGAGATCGAGAACAGCCCGGCATCTAGCGTCAGATGGCGAATCAATATGAGTTTTGAGGAATCCAATTATACCAAGGAATTATATTTTATACTGAAGATGACATCATGTTTATCATAAATCCAGTCATATCAAAATTTGCTAGAATTTTCAGAAAGCGAGTTTAATTGAAACCAAGAACCTGACGACTCTGAAGAGAGTAACACAGACAATGCCTGTCCACCAGTTTCCGAGCACTGCTGAGAAATGTGTAATACACGAATTTGAAGGGATTTAACTAACAGCAATAAATATTATTCTCTATGTAATTGATAAAAAATGTTTTTTCTTTAATTTTCGCTGGAAAGTCAGTTTGCAATCATTTTCTTAACGCTACAAGTGAGAACTTTTTCCATCATGTCGTCGTTGAACAGCACCACAGCTATATAATTAGTGACCAGTTTCTGGGCCGGATTATATATAAATTTCAAATTAAAGTATATATACTGTGATACCACCACAGTCCAAAATCACGGAAATGTAAATGTGAAAAAATGTTTACAAAATTACTTGAACGTTGATATCTGCTATATGCTTTTGACCGGTAATAAAATGTATGGTATATATTAAATATTACCGTACAATCACAAATTGACGACACATTGTGTCTTCCTTGTGTTAGGTCGACAATTCAAATAAACAGTAAACTACCGACCGACAGTTTCATATTTAATTTTATACAATATTACTTATGTATGCGATGCTAAATTACATTTCCATTTACATGTCTCCCTAGCCAATATCTCACGTTTGGCCTTTAGTTAAGCGTTCGCCCCTGTGAGGAAGCAAGACTTTGGGTTCTGTCCCCTGGCCGAGACATACCAACGTCTGTAAAAACGTTAGTTTCGACTACTGCTTAACGCTCAGCAATTTAGGAGTGGAACGACTGGTTTGCCCGTTGTCAGTATAATGTGACCGGGTGGGGTGGGCCCTCGATGTCCAGTGAACAAACACAAAAGCGACGATAAGTGTTCGCCACTGGACTCGGAGTTGCAAATCCCTCCACTACACATCCCTGATTAAAGTGTACCCTGAACGTAAGCTATTTATTAATAACTATCTTTAAGAATATTACATACAGTAAAGGGTAGATATTTCACTTTAACGTTGTAGTCCTTTTGGGGCGGAAAAGGTTAGTATATACGTCTCTGGGTTTTTGGGGCGAACTGGTTGCAACAGCTTGGGGCGTTACGGTTTTGGGGCGAATTGTCTAACGACCAAAACACTTAATTCATATAACACATTAAAAGGTTAAGAAAGTGCGAACGTCGTAGTTGAACCGTTTCCGAGATATTGCTATTTATCTGAAAAACACACCTTTGGCTCAGCGGCGCTCGCATCGATTTGGGTGGGTTCGATCGTGAGTTCGATATGCGAGCCTTTTAGCTATTTATATGGTTTATTCCGTCGTCACTCACTTATGTAGGTAATATTTAAAGTACTAAATACATATAATGACTTTTTTACAATTGTTATGATGAAATGAGCTCCTATTGAGTAGACAATTAAACTGCTGTCATCACTAGACACCGGTGTGTTTAGTGCTATTTACCTGTACACAAATTTCACACCTAAACAGACGGTTACCAAGTAGGTTTGGTTTGGTTTTCAACAACTATGGTCATTTAAGGACGGCCTCCCCTGTGTGCAAGATGCATGCATGTAGTGCATGCGTGTGTGTTTTGGGAGGCTGCGATATGTTCGTGTTTGTCTCCTGGTGATAGCTCTGGCCGGTCTGCGCTTGCGCGCTAGTGTCAGGTTATACTCGCACTTGCTTCCGGTGTCATGTCAACACATCGCTGATCGAAGTGTTACCAGATGTAATATAAACAACTTACAAGATAAACAAAAAGTGTTGTAATACTCATTATTATTGGTTTGTTTACACACCAATTTCACGCTTTAACCACGCTCTGATGAAGCCATAACTTGTTCGCTAGGAGGCGCTCGTATCATAGAACACCGATCAAGGGAGATAAGCCAACCCCACTCGGAAAATATTTACTAAGTCTCTCATAAACATGGATAGTGAGTTCAACCTGCACAACACACCTACATATATATATACATATTTATAAACTGCATTTTTATTTCGTTTTGTTAAGAAGACTGATTTTTTTTTTTCAAAAACTGTTTTCCCCAGATTTGGGACTTGTGAAAACCATGGTTACCCAGGGATGTGTAATGGAGGGATTTGCAACTCCGAGTCCAGTGGCGAACACTTATCGTCGCTTTTGTGTTTGTTCACTGGACATCGAGGGCCTACTCTGGCCGGTCTGCGCTTGCGCGCTAGCGTCAGGTTATACTCGCACTTGCTTCCGGTGTCATGTCAACACATCGCGGATCGAAGTGTTACCAGATGTAATATAAACAACTTACAAGATAAACAAAAAATGTTGTAATACTCATTATTATTGGTTTGTTTACACAGGGATGTGTAGTGGAGGGATACGCAACTTCCTCTTTGCCTTAGTAAATATGTTCCGAGTGAGGTTGGCTTATTTCCCTTGATCGGTGTTCTATGATACGAGCGCCCCCTAGCGGACAAGTTATGGCTTCATCAGAGCGTGGTTGAAGCGTGAAGTTGGTGTGTAATCAAACCAATAATACTGAGTAATACTACATTTTTAGGTCACCTGAGACAAAGTCTCAAGTGACCTATTGCGATCGCCTTTTGTCCGGCGTCGTCCGTCGTCCGTCGTGCGTCCGTAAACAATTTACATTTTCGACTTCTTCTCCAAAACCCCTAAACCAATTTCAATGAAATTTTGCAGAAACGTTCCATTGCCAAAGGTCAACTAAACTTGTGAATTATATGGTCCCCAGCCCCCAGGGGCCTGAGGGGCGGGGCCAAAAAGGGTAAAATTGACTAAAATCTTCTTCTCAAGATCCAGATATGGTAGAATCAAATACTCTTCATAGATAGAAGGGTCTTAAGGTGCTTTACTAAAATTGTGAATTTCTTGACCCTGGGGTCTCACGTTTTCCCCTGGGGAGGGGGTAAACTTTACTATAGTTTATATAGGGAAATCACATTTTGGACCAACATTTGTTTAATTTCCATTGGAANAAAATTACGTATTCCGTTTTTTGCTTTACAATCTACAACACAAACACATTTTTTTGTAATAAAACTGATTTTAATGATATGGAAGACTAAGTAGACCTAATTTGTGACTTAAAACTAATAAAAATGAAAAGAAAATACCAAACAGTGTTTCGCCCTAAAAAAATTGTTTTAGGGGGAAACAACCTAGCGCGAAACAACCTATAGCTAGGGCAAACGAGATTTGGGGAGAAACAACCTGGAACCCATTTGTACAATGTAAATGATAACAAGAGTTTGACTAGTCCACACAGATTCGTTACAAATGTCTGAAATACACAAGTAGCAGGAGAAAGAATAGTGTGCTTCCACCAAGGAGCGAACCCTCAATCTCCAGGTTCCTAGTCAGACGTTCTACCACTGAGCTAAAGGGGATCCCTCTATCTTGAATCTAGAAGGCGACCTTAATCCTATACACAATTAAAACCTCCCACACTACTCTCTCCTTTTTAAATGTGTTCGCCCTCGAACACCACAACCAAGGTTCTAACTCCCTGTCACTACAGGTAGGGCCACGGACAACATTTGTAAAAGGAAAGAGAATAGTGTTTCATTTCCCTATAATTAGATATAAACTATAGTAAACTTTTCCACCTCCCCAAGGGAGAAGGGATGACTGGGGGGTACTGATAATTACAATTTAAATAAAGCTCCTGATGATCTTTCCATCCAGGCAGAGAAATTGACTGAAGTACCTCTGAGTCTGGAGAAGAAGATTTTGAAATATTAGTTAATTTTCCCGTTGGGGCCCTGCCCTGGCCCCTGGGGTTGGGATTACAATTTTGTGGCCTCATTTACCAAGGATGATTCTGACCAAGTTTGAAAAAATTCCATTCACTGGTTCTTGAGAAGAAGTCGAAAATGTAAAAAGATTACGTACGACGGACGATGCACAACGATGGACTGAAGCGATCAGAATAGGTCACTTGAGCAAAGCTCTGGTGACCTTAAAAGTGAGCTCTCTCTTGTATCAGAAATCAAGCTTTAGCACAAAATATAGGTTTGAGCATGATGGCAGTTTTACAAATGTACGGGCCCAGATCTCCAGTAGAAGAGTTTCTGGCTATAGCATACTCCTAAAGTAGAGCTGTAAAAATGAATGAAAACCAACCAGGCTGTGGGTCCGTCACAGCATGAAACGAGCCAATGAGCGATCGAGATCGGCTGCTAGCCAAAATTTGTCTCAGTGTCCACATGTAAACAAACTGTACCGAACCTGTCTTAATATGATCAAAATTTCTCTTAATGCTTACGAACGTGTCTTAATACAATAGAACTACTCTTGATATAACAGAACGTCTGTTATTGATTAAGAGAAAATTGAGTTAGTAGATTAAGAGGTATCTATTTAATGACATTTTTTGTGTTTTTCCTTCAGATCAAGGAGGTGATCCATTCTTACGTAGGGCACCTGTCGCTACAGATTAAACACTTCAGACTGGTAATGGAGGAACCATCTTTCATGTTGGCTGCAGACAGTGACATTGATGAACTGGATATGCAAAAGGTTATGAGTAAAATACGTCGAACAAT
Source organism: Mizuhopecten yessoensis (assembly GCF_002113885.1). Taxonomy (NCBI): domain Eukaryota; kingdom Metazoa; phylum Mollusca; class Bivalvia; order Pectinida; family Pectinidae; genus Mizuhopecten; species Mizuhopecten yessoensis. The sequence continues at coordinate 600,549 of NW_018406643.1, forward strand.
GAAACGCGGATTCCGGCAAAAAGCTGAAGACTTGACTGGGGCCAAACGACCATGTGTTGGTGTTGATACAGATGTCCAAGTACAAAGTGAATTAACAAATTCTGTGTTAAGGTGTGAAAATGGAAATGATATGGGGTCAAACAGTTGTGACAGTCCCGATCAACCCCCGGCGGTCGAGGCGACATCCACATCCTCGAATGTCACGGAAACATCCAATACAAGTCCTGGTGGTAGTGGCTACGAAAAAGAAAAAAAGAAGCGAAAATTGTCATCTAGACTTGAAAGAATTCTCAAACATCGATTAGACAAAAAAATGGAGGAACTAACTGATGCCAGAAGTGAAGTGAAACCAGATAAAAAGTCTTTCCAATTGAAGATACCTGATCCTAGTCATAAAGAAAATACTACAGAACATACAAGTAACAAACCACCGATTCCATCTCCAGATCAATACCTAGCTGTGGACTGTGAATTTGTTGGAGTGGGTTTTAAAGGATGCATCAGTAGATTAGGTATGATCTTACTAGTCAGGACATCCTGATTCACATTTGTGTGTAATTGCCAATTTTCATTTGTTCGCTATACAAAGTTCACCTGGTATGAAGGTGTTGGATCATAGCTGTCAAGCCTCCAAGGGAGACCTCCTCATTTTGACAAAAATTTACCAATATCCCTCAAAACTCTTAATTCAAGTCCAAACTCACACAAACTCAAAATCTACATCCCGCTGTCAAATGATCTAAAGTTGAGTCTGAATCAGATGAATGCCTTTTGGAGTTATTTTGGTACACTAAAAAGGCAAAGAAAAACTTAGAAAAGCATTTTCAGTCACATTTCACGCATTTTCCCCCTTATTGGACATGTGGAAAGAGGGAGCTAGATCTCCCTTATTGGAGGTCTCAGAGGTTGACACCTATGTAAGCTGAGGCTAAGAAAAAAATATTACATGTATGTATGTTTCCACTATCATCCTCAGAGTAAAATAGGGTAGACACAAGAAGGCAATTTTTTTTAATTTTTTTTTTGTGGAAAGTATTTTTACTATGCTTATATAGAGCAGGACTTCTGACTTTAACAGTGCAAATCACTAACTGCCAATAAAAACTTCAGGGTAGGCACATAAATCTAGGTTAGGTAGGGTTAGCGGAAATACAAGATTGATTTTATTTGGCCTGATAAGGTATAATAATGATGTATTGCATGCATCTGTTTTCTGTCAACAGTAATAAATTACCAATAAGGGATTCAGATATATATAAATACTGCACAGTACATAATAACAAGATGACAGGACACTTGAGTGGGTAAGGCAAGCCAGGTCTACTACCAGAAAGTTATGAAAGCAGACAAGATATATTTTTAAAATTTGGGCTGGAATGGGTCACCAAGGACCCAGTTGTGGTTTGGGCACAAGTACTATATATCCAGTTAGCAAATCAACATACCTGAAAAATGCAAATTATCGTGTAATCTAAATTGAGGCTAGCTGTTCGTTTACTTTCACTTTCAATGTCTGAAACATGAGTCCAGTTCATACCCAGCTGTTCCTTGAACCATGTTTGTGGCAGTAGGTGGACACTTCAGATATACTGTTTGGAAGAATTCATTGCTGTATTTGATTCCTAGGCTTTAAGACAATGATGAAAGGCTTAAGTGAAGTTATACAATGTAGCTTGAAAACTGTGTCTATTTCAAGGGCATTGAATTCATTTTGGGTCTGAAAAATAGGGGGAGGGTCTCTATTGCAGCAATGGTGCTTATTCTGACATATTAATGACAAATGTTATTATATATGTATATATACCTGTGCTATCATTTTTTGTTTATTAGGTCGCTGCAGTGTAGTTGATTATCATGGCAATGTTGTTTACGATATATACAGCCGTCCTGAGGAATTAGTCACAGATTATCGCACCCGCTATAGTGGCATCAGTTATAGAAACATGACCGATGCTGTTCGTTTTGAAGAAGTACAGGAAAAGGTGAAAGATTTACTGAAGGTAGGTGGAGTATGATCAATGAAAACTGTTCATGATGATGATGATGATTGATGTAGAGCTTTTGAGAACTCTGTTGATCTCAGTAGTGTCAGAGACATACTAAAACCTGCACAATGAAAACTCTGTTGGGCCACTTTCTTTTTTTTGCAAACCAAACGGTTGGACCGGTTCGACCAATGTTGTTCGTTTATGAAATAAGTTTAGATCTAGTAAACTGATGCTGCTTTCAGGCAAGCCTTGACAAATCCTTGCAAGGCCTGCATAAACATTTGCAGGACTGCCAGGATTTATACCCGAAAAATGTTTCATTTAAAAACAGACCAACCAGTTGTTTCGCATAAACGAACAGGCCCTTGCATAAAGCGTGGTCTCAATAGTGTCAGGGACACAACAAAACCCTGATAATGAAAACTCTGTTGGGCTGTTTTCGTATCTCCCATACATTATGAAATAATGAATTGCTTTGTGGTGAGCCTTGGCAAAGGCTTCCACTGTTTGCATTACATTTTACCGGTGTGTCAGATTTTATCCCTAAAATATCCCATTTAAAAATAGGGGTGTCACAATATTCTTGGAGTGTATCATAATATGTTGCAATACAGACAGGATATATATATTGCAATATGTATGATCTATCCCAATATATTGTCACAGGAAAAGCTGCTAATTAAAAAGAAATTGGCGTCGGAATGTTATCGAACTTAATCATGTTTGATATGAATCAAACAGATTTAAGATTTTTGTCAAACCAATCATCAATTACAAAATTCAAACTGATTTCCACCACCAGGAACATCCTGTTTTATGGTTATCGGCATACCAGATAGAATGGGTAGTTACTAACTTTTAAACATAAAAATATGCTTTTGAAATATATTGCTATACAGCAATTTTTGGAAAAAAATACCCCAAAAAATGATTTTTCTTCAATTTTAAAATTTTCCATTTATTTGGTGTGTGGCATTGTTCAGAACAGTAACAACAATAAAAAGAATGAAAAGAAGCATTGCTAATTAACCCTACAAATATTTTATTTGTCACAAAACATATAAAACACGTTGCACAAAGTGTTTTTTATTGAAATTGTATTGACAAAAGTGATTGTCTGCAAGCTAAACGCAAACAGGACACAAAGTTTCATACAAAAGTAGTGCAAAATTGAACAAAATATACACAATGGCTTTTAATATAATTTATTTATTTTATATTTTACAATCACTTTGATCCTGGTGAGAGTTGTCTTCCTTGAAAAAAAAATGGAATTTTTACAGAGGGATAACATTTACACAATGACAGTGATCTCTGTTAAAAAATATCAAAAATGATTGAAATAAATTAAAATTATGATATCAAAAGTGATAATTTAATGTTCTTTTATGGAACCAAATTACTCTCAATCATGTACACTTTGGACTTCATTCCACAGCCCGCTAGAGCATGGTAGATTTTTATGTTTTTTATGATTTTTATTCCATGCGCTTCATATATGACCTTCATGAAGTCGTCTGGTCTCATGTCTGTGAGTGAGTTTCTACCTTTGTATCAGAATCTTTATTTCTGAAGTACGTGTGATTACACACTTCCCAGTTCAGTCTCAACATCGGGTGTTAACATATCATCGTCACACATGTGTACTATTGTTTACCAGCTGTTACTATAATTTACACTACGGTATTGATATTCCCTATGCAATAGGGAAAAATGAAGACACGAAAATACGACAAGAAAAACATGTGTATTACAAAGGGTGGGAAGTCCTTAAAAGCCTGTTGTCGGCAAAAGTAGTCTGCTTTCTTAAATAAGATTGATCAGTTTGGAAATATGTATATCAAATTTTTACTTCATACACAATGTACATATTAAACATTTCAAGACCAACTGGTCCCTTTGTCACTCTATGACTGAGTCAATCATAGCTTGACAAAGGGACCATCTCACTCAGTCATCAGGCGCGTAGCTGCCTATACGCGAGTACGCAGTTGAATCCACATGATTCTGACAAACAAACAAAAATTCAGCTAAAGTTGCCTTATGCGTACTTGACTGCATGCTTATATCAAACGTTCCTTGTCGTTTCTATACTAAATAGCCATTGAAGACACCTGCTCAAGAAGATGCCATATTTGATGCATTTCATGACGACTTTAGTGGAGATCGTGAAAGCTTCAGACGTGAATTCGAAAGTTGCCCGGTCTTTGGAAGAAACAAAGCCTTCTGACCTTAGTGCAACATTTACATAAGTCTGGTAGTGTGGCTTATTACCATGCCGGTCTCAACAGTCTCAACTGAGAGGCAGTTCAGTATCATGAGAAGGGTGAAAAACTACATGAGTTCCACTATGTCCACTGAACGTCTGTCTGGACGAGCAATGTTGCATAGTTAGACAAATGGACATTGACATTGAAAATATAATAATACAGTGAGTTCGCTGGCAAAAAGGACAGAAAATTATACTTCTGTTAGATAATCTGGGTATTATTAACATAATCGGGGCTCGTATTTGTTTGCTATTTTAGCTCTATTTAAGAGAAAAAATATGCCGAGTAAAGGGTTTATTTGTTGATTTAAGATCCTAAAACTTTCCATTTTCGAGTACTAAATAAAGCACCTCAGAATGCCCAGAATGCACCAGATTGCACCATTGTTTTTAAAAATGTCCAGGGGGCCAGGCCCCCGGACCCCCCTAGCACAGTTATGAATCCACGTTAATAGAGGCCTAGCTAC
>NW_018406643.1:605539-607394 GCF_002113885.1 Mizuhopecten yessoensis
AGTCAGTGTTGAAACATTGGGACACATTAAATACATACATTGTTTGTGTAGAAAGTAACTTGCATTGGCACCGACTGTTTTTGCAGAACATGTATAGCTTTATAGGTGTGTTAACATCATAGTAACAGGTTGGGCACAACGGCGCATATGGGTAATAATCCTGAATAAGTGAATGTGCAACCAACTATTGTTTTCAAGTCAACCATTTATTTCAATATTAGTGAAAACACTGAATTCTTGTACTGTACACTCTGATTGAATTTGATACTGTTTTGCAGGGCAAAATTTTGGTTGGTCATGACATCAAACAAGATTTGCGTGTGCTGAAAATATACCACCCAGGACATATGATCCGAGATACTCGTACTCATCCAAGTGTGAAAAAAAAGGCAAAAGATCTGGGATGTGTCAGCCAAGCTCTCAAGAGTCTTACCTGGTGTCTTCTTGGTAAGCTTGGCCCTTAACAAATTTAACTGAATCATCAATCTAATTTACTTGAGATTTACATGACTGTGTTTGATAGGGTTAGTTTGAGGACCAAAATGTCTTAATCATATAAATATAATGATAATTATCATTATGATAAAACAAATGTCACTGTCCAAAAATATTTTGGCCTCCTGGACCCAGTCTCACTAAAAGTCGTAAAATTACACGTAAAGGAAAACGTAAATCGAGGGCAAAAGTCATCGATGGATTCAAGATAGATCCATCTTGTTTCTTCGGAAACAGAAGGAAAAATTGTCTTATAGTGTCAATTGTTTTATCATTTTTTTAAAGGTCTATTTTAAATGTCACTGTATTCTCTTGTTTGGGCGCAAAATGGTTTAAAGTTTCTGTGGGTTTCAAAATAAAAACAAATGTGCAATACAGTGGGGTGAATGAGTTAACGATCCCTGTCCCACTGTAATATATATATACAGTTATTTCCCCTTAGCTTCTGTTTGGATACAACTGTAGAACAATTCGACCAGGACACTTCCGTCGACCAGCTAGTATCTTCAGCCTTTAGTGCGTTAGATTGGCAGCCTGAAGTTCAGGGTTCAAATCTGGGTGATTTTTTTACACTTAAAAAACGGTTGTTGATACCATTTTGTTTATTGCATCTTTATCATTTCTCGTGAAAGACCCGGAAGGTATGGTTTTCTTTTCAGAAATTATTTATTAAATAAATAGTCCTGCTGTAAAAAAGTACCCTCCAATACTTGGTTACAGTTAAAGGCAGTGGTACGCAGGTCCTTAATGAAAAGGACTCTACAGACGAAATTTCTTTCCATTTTTTTTTTTTTTTTTTACACAACCAATACAATTTTCTAGTGACGTTTCGATGACTAGTACGATATGTACACAGTCACCTTCATCAGACAAATGACCAGACTGAAGCGTATACACACAAAGGTGTAAAATGTGTACGAGTTGTCCATAAAATCGATGTCAATTTGGCAACGCTGTAAGATTTGTACAATAGTTGTTATACATGTACCGAAATGACTCGAACCAGTCGCTTCACTAGTCATTTGTCTGATGAAGGCGACAGTGTACATATCGTACAAGTCATCGAAACGTCACTAGAAAATTGTATTGGTTGTGTAAAAAAAATAATCTTGTAGATAGACACGGCGTGGTGTCATGGGCGCCGCCATTTTCGATGCTCATTTGACACCTCTCGGTCTTCTATCATAGCAAGTGTGTTCCGAAATCATTACATCATCACTTACAGAAATGCGTAAGCTCTCATCTGATTGGTTAATGCAAAGGTCGCCTGAACATGACCCTCTACGGGATGTTGTTAGATCTTCAACGCGACATATCAGTAAACGGGAGCGATGTGAAGATATAATTTTAATTAGATTGG
>NW_018406643.1:608269-614293 GCF_002113885.1 Mizuhopecten yessoensis
GATAATCGCCATTATCCGACCATAATTTCTGGAGTTATGCCCCTTTATGGACTTGCCGAAACAGTGTCCGCTCGATATCTCGAGTAATTATTAACGGATTAACTTCAAACTTCACAACGAGGTTAATTACCATGAAACCACGGACAAGTTCGATAACGGCCATTATCCGACCGTAATTACTGGAGTTATTCCCCTTGGTTTCATTAATGCGATGCATGCGTTCCATGATGTTGTATTGCTCTCATTGATCTACCAGTTATGTTGAATGATTTCTCTTTTAATATCAATTACTCACAAATACTAAATATATTTCAATCATACAAACAACTGCTCATTCAATGTGTGACGGGCGTATTATATACCGCTCGCGGTAACCTTGTTTATCCGATATTATTATCTTTTCCTAGGGAGGAGAATACAGAAAAGAACTCACTGTTCTGTTGAGGATGCTACAGCTACCATGGACCTGTTTAAACTGGTGAGGGTGGAGTGGGAGGAGTCGATAGATCAGCGAAACTCCGATGTCAACGACAAGAGCGGAATAAAAACACAAGATCCAAAAGATGAAAGAAGTGAGAAGGATAGCGAACTGTCGGAATATCTGGATGATAAGTTTTGGCCTGAGGTATGTTATTATATTGGATATGAGTGACTGGGGGTTTTGTACTCTTTTCATCGGTTGGTCCATCCATGTTAGTCTTAGCCTATGTTACCATCACTTGACAAAGGTTTTGTTGGAGGACTTGTTAGTTTTATGTAGCAGAGAATCTCAGAGAACTATCAAATCTGTAAAACTTTAACTTTTGAGTATTTTGATAATTTTTAGGTCACCTGAGACAAAGTCTCAAGTGACCTATTGCGATCGCCTTTTGTCCGTCGTATATTTTCAGCAGAAAATTGCTCAAACTTAGTCAGAATCATCTTGGGTAAATGAGAGTTTTACTTTGTAAAATTAGGATTCCTGCCCCATCCCTAGGGGCTAGAGCGGGGCCCCAAAGGGAACATTTACCAATATTTTCAAANGATATACCAAAACTTTTTATGCTACATATATATAAATTTAGGGGTATTGGTGAATTGGGGGGGAGGGCACAGTGGCTGGGTGGTTAAGGTATTTGACATTCTGCTTCCACTATCCACTTGCCCTCCACAACTGGGTCGCAGGTTCGAGGCCTATGTGGGGCAGTCGTAAAGTACTTGCCCTAGTCTGGTGGTTTTTCTCAGGGAACTCCGGCTTTCCTACACCAACAAAACCTGACACGTACTTAAATGATAGCTGTAAATAGGACATAAAACACAAACAAATAGTGTTGCATTGTAGATCTTTTATGGATGTTGGTTATATGACTGATTGAGTCGGCTTTACCACAGAGTAGTTCGGTTATCCAGTTGACGGTATGGTTGTTGATAGCATTGTTCCATTGTACTTTTACAGGACCACGAGGTGAAAGACAAGTTGTCGGACAGCAGCAATGACTCTGCACACACCAAAGTTTTGCCAGACTGTGCTGAGCCCACAGGTAACAATGGAACATTCAAATTGCTACATAATGTTAAAATTGTTTCATCTTTGAATTGTGCTAAAGAAATCTCACTCCACATAAATCTGACCCTGTAGGAATATAGCTACTGGTTGTCATTTAATATTACTCATCAATACATAGAGAAAAAACGGGCCTCGAAAAGTTGCTGTAAAGTATTATGAATAATATCACGTGTAAACCAAAACCAAAACTTGGATTTACTTGAATTAATTATCTTGGAAATAAATCCAAAAAAACACACATCACTTGTTTCTAACACACTGGCTCCCCTTGGTCATTTAATAGTTGACTTGAACATGTTTCTTTTTGAGATTGATCGATGACAGCCAGGCAGTTGTCTTTGATAAGACAGTTAAAATTTGTTGTTGCTTTTTTTAGGAAGAAGGTGTAGGTTCCCATTCGGCCATTGTTGTATATGATTGATTTTGGGACTGAAAAGTACAAGAATGAAATTAGATTTTTATTTAGCCCCTACATGGGCAACAAGCAGCCAGATGCAGAGAGAATTAGTAAGCCCATAGGTGACAGTTTTAGTTTATTTATCGTGTTCATACTTATACACAGAGTGTAGTGTAGTCAGTGTAGACATCATGATATTGTATCAGAATTGATGAATACTGTTGCTCCCATTATTAATTCTTGATATTTGGTATCAGTCTTGGATATTTGGGTGGTGTTTTTTGCGATTTTTTTTGTATCTCCAAATACGTTGTATATCATTTTATCTACCATCACTACAGAATTGAATTCTGTCGCTGCATTAAATGAAGTCGCCCAGAAGTTAAGATGGGAGGTACCAGAATACCAGTACGAGTGTCTGTCATCAGAGGACCCACCGAAGTTTGTTTGTACGGTAAATAAAACAATGACAATTGAACTGTGATAAGTTTTAACAGGAATTGTTTAAATGGATTTCTATAGTTCACCAGAGTCACGCAGTAGACCGACCTATTGTGATCACCTTTATAGGTCACCAGAGTCACACAGTAGACCGACCTATTGTGATCACCTTTATAGGTCACCAGAGCCACACAGTAGACCGACCTATTGTGATCACCTTTCATCCAGCATCATGATTGTCTAAGGTGCATCATGCTGAAAAAATACTTTTCGATTTCTCAAAAACTCTGTCGAGTTTTGAAGAAACTTGGTGGAAATCACCCAGCATCAGAATATCCACAAGAGTCTGCAACTGTTTTTAAAGTAACAAATTGCAACAAGCTTCATACTGAAATCAGTGATAAAAGGAATTGTTTAACCCATTCACCCCTAAAGTCAAATTTGAACCTTACCAAATCAAAGACTTAGCAAGTCCATTTAAAAAAATGTAGGGGTGAATGAGTTAAATGGATATTGTACTTAGATATAGTGATTATTTCGATTCTGAATAATACCAGAGAAGAAAAGGTTTATTGTTATTAAAAGATGGCTAATTATAGGGTATAAGGATCTGTTGCTACAGTTGCCCAAACAGACAGACAGACACTGCCCTGTACCATCCTCAATATCTAGAGGTTACGCTCACTTTCGCTCTCTGCACCCCTAGAACAAGTAGGTTTTGGTGAATGGTGTGTAAATGATGTGGATCACATTTTGTAGGTTTTGGTGAATGATGAAGGGTATCAGTCCACAAGCTGCTCCAATAAAAAAGAGGCCAAAGCAGACGCTGCCAAAGCATTTTTTGTACATCATCGTAGATCAGAAAGTGAAACCTACATGGATGTATTGAAACATATAACAAGCAACACAGAGACAGAGAAGCAGACGGATCTAAGTAAGTAGTTTTGTTTATCGTTTTAAATATATAATATATAGCTGTTTTATTCATTTAAATGATATTTTCACAGACTTGCAGGGTAGATACATTACATTAACAGCAACATTATGACCACCATTACTATTTGACAACGGTTGCAATTTTCTGCATCAACCGCAGTGCAGTTTTCTATATCAACATTAGGAATTATGTATTTAGACTGTCTCAAACAATATAGCATTGTGGCAGATGTTATGGTGTTTACGCATATTAATAATTTGCTCTTAATTTGAGGTTAACTTTCTTATATACCGCTTCATCACAACCTAGTTCGTAGGTTGTCTCAAAGCGGTTCACAAATTATCCGTGGTTATAGGGCCTTTGCAACCAGCCGATATCGTTCTCAACTCCCGGGGGAGCATTACTGCCAGTGCTGCCATTTTATCGCTCACATCTAGCATTCAACAATCCTAGCACTGCCCAACCACATACTCATTTACAGCTGAGTAGACTGGAGTAAAGTATCTTGCTCAAAGATACAACCAACGCCGTGCCGTGACTTGAAACCGCAACACTACGGTCACGAGCACGACATCCTACCACTAGAATAATGTGCCTCAAATCAGTTGCCATAGCAACAAAATAAAATATTTCTATTACAAGATTGCTGAAAACCAATCAAAACTGTTACTAATTGGTAAAGATTTGGATATTGAACATTCACGCCAAATTTTGTCCATTTCCAATTGACATTTTTTTTAACTTATAAAGTTTATGCATATTAAGAAGCTTATAAGTTAGCCATATTTAAGGTGCATGGATATGATGTTTTGTTGAATTTCACATTTTTGACGATAGGTAATTAAAAATATTGAAGTTCAAACCAACTTGTTTCTTTCTTAATTTGAAATATATGCATTTTGGCATTTTGGTGAGATTTACACTATTCTGAAATCAAATGTGTGATTTAGATTAATTTAAAAACTCATCTTCATTCAATTTTGGCTAAAGATTGTTATACAGGTCTAATGACAGAAAGTTTGTGACAAATTTCAACCCTTAAATTGTCTTAACCTTTTTATTTCCATGGAGATATTTTCGTGATCCAAACAACAAAATACTCAATTAGGTAAATCTCTTTTTAATAAACATCATAAATGGTCTTTTTGTATCTCCAAATACGTTGTATATCATTTTCTCTACCATCACTGCAGTGTTAAATCCTGTCATCGCATTAAATGAAGTCATCCAGAGGTTAAGATGGGAGGTACCAGAATACCAGTACGAGTGTCTGTCATCAGAGGACCCACCGAAGTTTGTTTGTACGGTAAATAAAACAATGACCATTGTACTGTGATAAGTTTTAACAGGAATTGTTTAAATGGATTTCAACAGTTCACCGGAGTCATGCAGTAGACCGACCTACTGTGATCACCTTTATAGTTCACCAGAGTCACACAGTAGACCCACCTATTGTGATCACCTTTATAGGTCACCAGAGTCACACAGTAGACCCACCTATTGTGATCACCTTTATAGGTCACCAGAGTCACACAGTAGACCGACCTATTGTGATCACCTTTATAGGTCACCGGAGTCACACAGTAGACCTACCTATTATGATCACCTTTATAGGTCACCAGAGTCACACAGTAAACCGACCTATTGTGATCACCTTTATAGTTCACCAGTCACACAGTAGACCTACCTATTGTGATCACCTTTATAGGTCACCGGAGTCACACAGTAGACCGACCTATTGTGATCACCTTTATAGGTCACCAGAGTCACGCAGTAGACTGACCTATTGTGATCACCTTTATAGTTCACCACAGTCACGCAGTAGACCGACCTATTGTGATCACCTATATAGGTCACCAGAGTCACACAGTAGACTGACCTATTGTGATCACCTTTATAGTTCACCAGAGTCACACAGTAGAACAATCTATTGTGATTACCTTTATAGGTCACCAGAATCACACAGTAAACCGACCTATTGTGATCACCTTTGTAGGTCACCAGAGTCACACTGTAGACCGACCTATTGTGATCACCTTTCATCCAGCATCATGATTGTCTAAGGTGCATTATGCTGAAAAGTTACATTTTTGAATTTCTCAAAAACTCTGTCAGGTTTTGATGAAACTTGGTGGAAATCAACCAGCATCATAATATCCAAATGAGTCTGCAACTGTTTGTAAGGTAAAAATTGCAACAAGCTTCATACTGAAATCAGTGATAAAAGGAATTGTTTAACCCATTCACCCCTAAAGTCAAATTTGAACCTTACCAAATCAAAGACTTAGCAAGTCCATTTAAAAAAATGTAGGGGTGAATGAGTTAAATGGATATTGTACTTAGATATAGTGATTATTTCGATTCTGAATAATACCAGAGAAGAAAAGGTTTATTGTTATTAAAAGATGGCTAATTATAGGGTATAAGGATCTGTTGATACAGTTGCCCAAACAGACAGACAGACACTGCCCTGTACCATCCTCAATATCTAGAGGTTACGCTCACTTTCGCTCTCTGCACCCCTAGAACAAGTAGGTTTTGGTGAATGGTGTGTAAATGATGTGGATCACATTTTGTAGGTTTTGGTGAATGGTATGTAAATGATGTGGATCACATTTTGTAGGTTTTGGTGAATGATGAAGGGTATCAGTCCACAAGCTGCTCCAATAAAAAAGAGGCCAAAGCAGACGCTGCCAAAGCATT
>NW_018406643.1:617261-681184 GCF_002113885.1 Mizuhopecten yessoensis
AGGGGTTAGAGCGGGGCCCCAAAGGGAACATTTACAAATATTTTAAAATTCTTATCCTTTGATGACATGACAAGTATTGTATTTCACTTAGTTTACATGCTGATTTCCACATCACATCTAAACAATAAAATAAAGCTACCAGTACCTATGATATAACTCAGGTGATCACTAAGGCCCTTGGGCCTCTTGTTGACGATAGGTAATTAAAAATATTGAATTTCAAACCAACTTGTTTCTTTCTTATTATAAAATATATGCATTTTGGCATTTTGGAGAGATTTACACTTTTCTGAAATCAAATGTGTGATTGAGATTAATTAAAGATTGTTATACAGGTAAATGACAGAAAGTTTGTGACAAATTTCAACCCTTAAATTGTCTTAACCTTTTTTTTCCATGGAGATATTTTCGTGATCCAAACACCAAAATACTCAATTAGGTAAATCTCTTTTCAATAAACATAATAAATGGTCTTTCCTTTAAAATAAAAATCATGTAGCATACCTAAAATAATAGTTGTTGATGTATTTATGTTTTAAATCTTGATATATCTCTTTAAATGAAAAGGAGACAACTTGATTATGTACAATAATTTTTTATCACTGCAGTATTGAATCCTGTCTCTGCATTAAATGAAGTCACCCAGAGGTTAAGATGGGAGGTACCAGAATACCATTACGAGTGTCTGTCATCAGAGGACCCACCGAAGTTTGTTTGTACGGTAAATAAAAAAATGACTATGATAAGTTTTAACAGGAATTGTTTAAATGGATTTCAACAGTTCACCAGAGTCACGCAGTAGACCTACCTATTGTGATCACCTTTATAGTTCACCAGAGTCACACAGTAGACCGACCTATTGTGATCCCCTTTATAGGTCACCAGAGTCACACAGTAGACCCACCTATTGTGATCACCTTTAATCCAGCATCATGCATTGTCTAAGGTGAATCATGCGGAAAAAATACTTTTCGATTTCTCAAAAATTCTGTTGAGTTTTGATGAAACATGGTGGAAATCACCCAGCATCAGAATATCCACAAGAGTCTGCAACTGGTTGTAAGGGAAAAATTGCAACAGCTTCATACTGAAATCAGTGTGAAAGGAATTGTTTAACCCATTCACCCCTCAAGTCACATTTGAACCTTACCAAATCAAAGACTTAGCAAGTGTCACACAGTAGACAGACCTATTGTGATCACCTTTATAGGTCACCAGAGTCTCACAGTAGACAGACCTATTGTGATCACCTTTATAGGTCACCAGAGTCACACAGTAGAGCGACCTATTGTGATCACCTTTATAGGTCACCAGAGTAACGCAGTAGACCGACCTATTGTGATGACCTTTATAGGTCACCAGAGTCACACAGTAGACAGACCTATTGTGATCACCTTTATAGGTCACCAGAGTAATGCAGTAGACCGACCCATTGTGATCACCTTTATAGGTCACCACAGTCACACAGTAGAGCGACCTATTGTGATCACCTTTATAGGTCACCAGAGTAACGCAGTAGACCGACCTATTGTGATCACCGTTATAGGTCACCAGAGTCACACAGTAGACCCACCTATTGTGATCACCGTTAATCCAGCATCATGCATTGTCTAAGGTGAATCATGCGGAAAAAATACTTTTCGATTTCTCAAAAATTCTGTTGAGTTTTGATGAAACATGGTGGAAATCACCCAGCATCAGAATATCCACAAGAGTCTGCAACTGTTATAGGTCACCACAGTCACACAGTAGACCGACCTATTGTGATCACCTGTATAGGTCACCAGAGTCACGCAGTAGACCGACCTATTGTGATCACCTTTATAGTTCACCAGAGTCACACAGTAGACCTACCTATTGTGATCACCTTTATAGGTCACCACAGTCACGAAGTAGACCGACCTATTGTGATCACCTTTATAGGTCACCGGAGTCACACAGTAGACCGACCTATTGTGATCACCTGTATAGGTCACCAGAGTCACGCAGTAGACCGACCTATTGTGATCTCCTTTATAGGTCACCACAGTCACGCAGTAGACCTACCTATTGTGATCACCTTTATAGGTCACCAAAGTCATGCAGTTGACTGATCTATTGGGATCACCTTTATAGGTCACCACAGTCACGCAGTAGACCGACCTATTGTGATCACCTATATAGGTCACAAGAGTCACGCAGTAGACAGACCCATTGTGATCACCTTTATAGGTCACCAGAGTCACGCAGTAGACTGACCTATTGTGATCACCTTTATAGTTCACCACAGTCACGCAGTAGACCGACCTATTGTGATCACCTATATAGGTCACCAGAGTCACACAGTAGACTGACCTATTGTGATCACCTTTATAGTTCACCACAGTCACGCAGTAGACCGACCTATTGTGATCACCTTTATAGTTCACCGGAGTCACACAGTAGACCTACCTATTGTGATCACCTTTATAGGTCACCAGAGTAATGCAGTAGACCGACCCATTGTGATCACCTTTATAGGTCACCACAGTCACACAGTACACCGACCTATTGTGATCACCTTTATAGGTCACCGGAGTCACACAGTAGACCGACCTATTGTGATCACCCAGAGGTTAAGATGGGAGGAACCAGAATACCATTACGAGTGTCTGTCATCAGAGGACCCACCGAAGTTTGTTTGTACGGTAAATAAAAAAATGACTGTGATAAGTTTTAACAGGAATTGTTTAAATGGATTTCAACAGTTCACCAGAGTCACGCAGTAGACCTACCTATTGTGATCACCTTTATAGGTCACCACAGTCACGAAGTAGACCGACCTATTGTGATCACCTTTATAGGTTACCAGAGTCACACAGTAGACCGACCTATTGTGATCATCTTTATAGGTCACCAGAGTCACACAGTAGACTGACCCATTGTGATCACCTTTATAGGTCACCAGAGTCACGCAGTAGACTGACCTATTGTGATCACCTTTATAGTTCACCACAGTCACGCAGTAGACCGACCTATTGTGATCACCTATATAGGTCACAAGAGTCACGCAGTAGACAGACCCATTGTGATCACCTTTATAGGTCACCAGAGTCACACATTAGACCTACCTATTGTGATCACCTTTATAGGTCACCAGAGTAACGCAGTAGACCGACCTATTGTGATGACCTTTATAGGTCACCAGAGTCACACAGTAGACCCACCTATTGTGATCACCTTTAATCCAGCATCATGCATTGTCTAAGGTGAATCATGCGGAAAAAATACTTTTCGATTTCTCAAAAATTCTGTTGAGTTTTGATGAAACTTGGTGGAAATCACCCAGCATCAGAATATCCACAAGAGTCTGCAACTGTTTGTAAGGTAAAAATTGCAACAGCTTCATACTGAAATCAGTGTGAAAGGAATTGTTTAACCCATTCACCCCTCAAGTCACATTTGAACCTTACCAAATCAAAGACTTAGCAAGTCCATTTTAAAAATGTAGGGGTGAATGAGTTAAATGGATATTGTACTTAGATATAGTGATTATTTTGATTCTGAATAATACCCGAAAAGAAAAGGTTTATTGTTATTAAAAGATGGCTAATTATAGGGTATAAGGATCTGTTGATACAGTTGTTGCCCAAACAGACAGACAGACACTGCCCTGTACCATCCTCAATATCTAGAGGTTACGCTCACTTTTGCTCTCTGCACCCCTAGAACAAGTAGGTTTTGGTGAATGGTATGTAAATGATGTGGATCCCATTTTGTAGGTTTTGGTAAATGATGTGTAAATGATGTGGATCACATTTTGTAGGTTTTGGTAAATGATGAATGGTATCAGTCCACAAGCTGCTCCAATAAAAAAGAGGCCAAAGCAGACTCTGCCGAAGCGTTCTTTGTACATCATCGTAGATCAGAAAGTGAAACCTACATGGATGTACTGAAACACATTACAAGCAACACAGAGACAGAGAACCAGACGGATCCAAGTAAGTATTTATTTAGCTCAACTGATCCAAAGGGTCAAGAGAACTTACAGCATGGTGTACATGTACTTCTGTTTATTAACTTTCCCAGGAGGGGAGCTAATGGGCAAGGTCCAGTAGCTGTAGGGTAAACAGAGGTAAATCTTTGAAAGAATATTCATTCAGTGCAGGTTTTTAACAGAATTGATCTGAAGCATCACTTGACCAAGGAAACTTTACATTGTTGAAAGAAACATGTACCTCATCCCCCTGTGGATAGAGGGCCAGGGCCCAATAGAGGTAATCTGATTTAAGATTTGACCTGGAGTGGTATTTTGGTCCAGATGACTTTATTTGGTGTAAAAACAAAGTTTTGAGGGGAGGGGCATCAGAGGAGAAAGAGGATTGATCACTCTTTATATACAAGTGAAGAGCTTTTAACCAAAATGAGACATAGGGGGAGCAGGAACCCAATATTGTGTGTTTCAAGTATCCCTACCCTAGATTTTCCTGCTGACTCTAGAACATTTTAACACCTACCTGCATTCAGGATTAATTACTTAGCCATGAAAACTTGCTGTCACTCATAAAATGTAGTTTCTTCCTGTCAAAAGCCATAATCTTTGATATTTCATTTGTTTACAGCTTTTAAAACATGAGTTCCAGGGAAAAAGCAAAAAGGTCAGAGAGAAAGACTATGGCAGGCGCAGCAGAATTCTGG
The DNA here is from genome assembly GCF_002113885.1 of Mizuhopecten yessoensis. Lineage (NCBI taxonomy): Eukaryota > Metazoa > Mollusca > Bivalvia > Pectinida > Pectinidae > Mizuhopecten > Mizuhopecten yessoensis. The sequence continues at coordinate 621,918 of NW_018406643.1, forward strand.
GTGTCGAAGGCTAAGACAACATTTTGGCTTCATTCTCACATAAAAGTATTCTTATAAAAATTATCTCAGAAAAATATTGAAAATTTAAAATGTACATATGTGGTTAAAGTGATCAAGAATAAAATTTGTAATTGATTCATTGATTTGTTCATTTCATTTGTATTACCGTGAAAATGTGAAATAAAAATAATTTGTTAGCTCAACTGGCTGTGGTGCGTTGTTCATCATCTCTCTCTTGGTGTTAACTTTTTTCTTAAAAAAGTCATCTTCTCAATAAACAAAAGGTCTACTAAAAGTCTTAGGGTGGTTATATTTGGCAAGTTGCATTCTGGGATGAAGGGCTATAAAGTTTGTTCAACTTAATGTCCTTATTTGATTTTCAAGGTCAGGGGTCAAGTGTATTTTAATCTTTTAACAGTTTCTTTTGAATAACTTTGAGTCAAGACACTGATATTTTGCTAGTAGTTTAATTTTAGTCCGCTTTTAAGGTTACAAGTGTGAGATTTACACTAGGTAAGTGGTGCAGGCCCATTGGGCCTCTTGCTTTTAGCTCACTGGGTCTGAAGGACCAAGGTGAGCTTATGCCAAACCGAGGCGTCTGTCGTCCGTCATCAACAATTTCTTCAAACGACTTCTTCTTAACCATTGATTGGAATTTAACCAAATTTGACTGAAAGCATCTTTAGGTGGTGGGGATTCAAAAATGTACAAACGGTGGGGCTAAGGGGCGGGGCCAAAAGGGGGTAATTTGGCTTTATTGCTATAAACGATCTCTTCTGTAAGACTATGCACTGGATATCAATCATATTTGGTCGGAAGCATTCATGGGAGGCAGGGATTCAATATTGTACAAATGGTGGGGTTGACCCCCCAGGGAACTGAGGAGTGGGGCCAAAAAGTTTTTGGGCTTTATTCGTTTAAGTGACCTCTTCTTTGGAACTTAGAGATGGATATCAACCATTTTTGACTGGAAGTATCCCTAGGTAGTGGGGATTCAAAATTGTACAAATGGTGGGGCTGACCCTCAAGGGGGCTGAGGGGCGTGGCCAAAAAGGGTAATTTTGCTATTTGGCTTTAAGTGACCTTCTCTGGAACTCGGCGATGGATATCATCTATATTTTATTGGAAGCATCCCTTCGTGATGGGGATTAACAATTGTACAAATGGACAGGCTGACCCCCTGTGTCATATCTTTAAAATGGTTGAGATCCCCACCCCAAAACTATATTTACAAATGCTGGGCATAAAGAGCCAAATGCAGTCATGATATTAGAATTGGCCCTGGGGTCTGGCCAAACCCCCAGGGACTATAGTTTCTGAGTCACAGCTTGGAAACAGTTGAGATCCCCACCCTAAAAAGAGAGGAATGCACATATGCTTCCAGGATGGCCCTGGGATCTGCCCCACACTTGGAGACTTAACCCTGGGTCATTACTTCGAAACAGTTAAGATCCCCACCCCAAAACTATATATACAATTGCTTGGCATAAAGAGACGAATGCAGTCATGATATTAGAATTGACCCTGGTATCTTGCCAAAACTTAAGGGACCTAGTTTCTGAGTCACAGCTTCAAAACAGTTGAGATCCCCATCCCATAATTAACTTTACATAAAATTGCTGGGCGTGAAAGTTATAATATAGATATGCTGCGAGGATTGGCCTTGGGGTCTAGCCCTATCCCTTGAATCTTATTTGGAGAATATTTTGCCATGATTGCTTAGATATCCAGGTGAGCAATTCAGGCCCTCTGGGCCTTTTGTATTTAATTGTGATTATGTTATACTTAAACAGAGCAGATTGTGATTATGAAACCATAACTGGGATATTTTTTATAGTGCTGTCAGAATTCGTCAAAAGTATGGCAATCACAAACACGATATGTAAAATTAAAGTGGTCTTTTTTTTCTACAAGTGTACAATAAGTTACATCTCTCATCTTTTGCCATAATTTTAGTTATGAATGTAATGTTTTTGAAAACTAGAACTGCAAGTCAAAGGCTAACTTATACCTCCCGCTCCCATTTAAACGAGAACTGTTAGGCAAAGGCTAGTTTATACCTCCCGCTCCCATTTAATCCAGAACTGTAAGCCTAATGCTTACTTATACCTCCCGCTCCCATTTAAACCAGAACTGTAAGCCTAAGGCTTACTTATACCTCCCAATCCCATTTAAACCAGAACTGTAAGCCTAAGGCTTACTTATACCTCCCAACCCCATTTAAACCAGAACTGTAAGCCTAAGTCTTACTTATCCCTCCCGCTCCTATTTAAACCAGAACTGTAAGCCAAAGGCTAGCTTATACCTCCCGCTCCCATTTAAACCAGAACTGTAAGCCAAAGGCTAGCTTATACCTCCCAATCCCATTTAAACCAGAACTGTAAGCCAAAGGCTAACTTATACCTCCCGTTCCCATTTAAACCAGAACTGTAAGCTAAATGCTAACTAATACCCCCACTCCCTTTTAAACCAGATCTGTAAGCTAAAGGCTAACTAAGGCATAGTGTTGCAAAGCAAGCCATAGTCTCCCACCAGTTATGATTTATTTATTTACTGAGCTGTTCACTTATTTTAGTACATGTATATAGGTCACAGTGACATACTTCCTGTACTCCCTCTTCTTGCCAAAATATACATGCATACAAAATCTTATTAGCCCAGGTGAAAAGCATAACATATGCCCAAAAAAGACTTTTTCAGATCTGAGGTCAACGGTAAAACGACAGGTCACAGTGACCTACTTTTTGTATTTGACATTCCACCATGTCACACACAGATACCCAGATTTTATTCTAACTATAGGAATTTACATTTTCTTCTGCTGTAATATCTGTAACATATAAAAAAAAATCCATATCCTGAAATTAGAAACACATGGAAAAAGGCATGATTCCCCCCAAAAAGGGCTCCTAAATGGACACGAAACAAATGAAGTAATAAATAGGAAGTACACAACTACATGATGACAGAGGGTAGCTATCATATCTGTTAAGTTTTGATGAAAGTGGCCTAGTAGTTTAGGAAGAGTTTTCCGGGCAAGGATTTTTCAACAAAGGGCCATAACTCCGTAAATAATGGGTCAGAATGAATAAATACTAGCTAGATGCAGAACGTCAGGGGGTAATTACCATATCTGTAAACTATCATTGAAATCGGACCAGTGGTTTAGGAGGCGGACAAGGGGCTTTTTCAACAAAGTATCATATAAATTCCTTTAAAAAGGGTCGGAATGAAAAATACTACATGGATGCACAACGTTAGTGGGTAGTCGTCATATCTGGAAACATTCGTTAAAATTTGCCCCGTAGTTTTGGAGGAGTTGGCCGGAAAAGGATTTTTCAACAAAGGGACATAACTCCGTGAAAAAGGACCAGAAAAAATATCTGGATGCAAAATTTCAGACGGTATTACCATATCTGAAAACTTCCGTTGGAATCAGTCCATTACTTCAGAAGGAGTTGTCCGGACAAACATTTTTTACGGACAGACAGACAAGCTGATTCCGGTATACCTCCGCCTACTTCGTTGCGGGGCTATAAGCAACATTTTTGTATGGAATTTTCGTTGATCTAACAACGCTTAGAACAACTGGGATCAGTAAAAGATTCTAGAATACAAAAACAGAACTGTTGTTTGTAAGGTCGCTACATGTATTCAATGTAGAAATATGATGGGATTTGCATAAGAGCCCTTATTCATTTCTATCCAATTATGGGAAAAGTTTTGGTTGAAACTTTTAATCTAAAAGATTCTTAAAACTTTGGTTCATGTGTACAGTTTAGCAAGAAAATGGCAAAGTTTGATTCATTCGAATGCAAAGCAAGAAATTAGCCAGCGTCGCCGGGAATTTGAAAGGACAGTACGCACAATTGTGTTCCTAATAGAACACCCTTTTAATGTCGTTTGGAGACGATCTGGCCAAGACAATAAAAGATAGGAAAGAAAAAAAGTTGTTTTAACTTCTTACAGTGTCGATCAGTATGCAAACAAAAGGTTTTAGTAACCACGGAATTAGATTATTACTATCTAAGTCCTTGGTTTAACACAGGGAGATATAAATCTCACAATTAGAATCGCCATTTTAAAATGATACACATTACAGTCATTGTAATCAAAAGAGAAAACTGTTTTATGGCATCCTTAGATTAGAAGGATGTAAAGTATTCATGGCTTATATCCAGAACATAGAATAATTTATACGTTTCCAATTCGAAGGACCGTTGTATGAATTCACAGATTTTTTCAAATGGTCTAGCATAAGCCCCTCGTAGTTATCAGAGTTGCGGAAAGGGGGCCCATCATATTGTACAATGTACTGACGATCCTTACGGTAATAGAGGGTCATATAGGGCACAAGACCGTGGGTTTGTTAAATATCCAAATAAGTCAATCTTCAAATCACCTCACCATCCAATACTAGCATATATTTGGTTCATTTGAAATTCAACTGACATGGCTGTACCCCTTCGTCAAGGATGAAAAGGGAAGATCGCGTCTTTTTGTAGCGAGGTTTTCATACCAACGTCGACACCGTCTGATGATGGCATTGCCTTACACGTTACAAGGAACTTGGCATCTTATGAGGATGTTAGGGGGGCAACTGCACGCATCATATAGCGAGGAAATGACGTCACACATTTATTTTGACGGTGTTATGTATATTGGGCCTATTGTCGAAACATTAATAATGAAGAAACCGGTTAACAATAGAAAACAACAAATTATACCTGGTTTTCACAAATATCTCCACGCTGACCAAACCCTCTCAGAATATCAAACCATATGTAATGACCATGACGTGAAACACTCCCTGATTTCAACAAAGCCTGTGACGAGGATGAACAAGTAGACGTCGCCACTTTTGGACTTCTCCGAAACTTTTTACACCGACATTGACAAGCTGCAACACGAGTTTAACAATTCCTGAGTTCGAGGACCTATCCATTTCATGTCGTCCTTGAACGAGAATACCCCCAAAGAAGCCACATTAGACTCTGGTTTGCTGCAAGGTACAGTCTTCGGTCCCTGATTGTTTCTCTGTCACATTAACGACCATATGGACTCGGTAAAACCCTATTACACCCTTTAAAGATGACTTCTTACAGTATAGATGTGCATTATATTTTTTCCAGGACCACGTACATTTGTACGTGACCCTCGAAAAAAACAATGTAAAATTGGGCAGCGGTCTTGGTCATGATAAATGAACGTAACACGAACACATAAATAATATACATGCAGGGAGCAAAAAATAAAATTTCACAAATTTAACTCCAAAAATGCTACATACTGAAGCATCAAGAACTGGAACCAAACAGCTTGTACCCTAAATGGTAGACTGGTTATTACCAGCCCCTAAGGTTTTTTATGAGGAATTTACCAGCTGCATTTTCCTACAAGCTTATCTCCCCCTAGTTTGATTCAGACATCCAAGTGATCAAAATTATTAGAGTATTTTTCAAAAAAAATTAATATTCTAAAGACAAGAGGTCAGTCTACCTAACTGGACACATCGTCCGCCTAGTGCAGCACACAAGCGAACTTCGGCCTGCAAAATTTCAGAGGATCTAAAGCGGAAAACATGGATTACTTTATTACGGAGCCCTCATACTAAACCGGAAATTGATAAATTTGAGAGCAAACAGGGACTACTCGGGTTGTAATGGTGGATGTACGTGTATGACAAAAAAGGTTTCATGAACTTGATTTACCGACACTCCAGTATCACACATTCGTGTACCAAATGGTTAAAGGGTTGGTAATGCAATAACCCCGTCCGATTTTCAAAAAGAATCGAGACCAAAACAGCAAAAAAATAATATCAAGTATAGAGTGCGACCGCCATACAACACACATACTTATTAATTAATTCTTCCATCCTCAATACTCCCAGGATTAATGCTCAATTTCGCTCTCTGCACCCTTGAATTATATCACAGCATCGTAGGCTCAGTGTGCGTCACCTCGTGGATGAGGCAAGAAGACTAGTTTGATCAATATGTCGGTCGCGTAACGGTAAAACTGACTGGCTTTGAAGTTGGATGTCGCTCCTCTGTAATCATCAAAGAACAGATATCAGCCTAGCAATTGGTCAGGATTTTGTAAACCCGAGACTAATCAAAAAGCTAGCCACGTGCCTTCAATTTTCCAGGGTTGCAGAGAGCAAAAGTGAGCGTCACCCTTGGAGTATCGAGGATGTCGTTCTTCGTAAGAACAGTTACTGACTGGAAGGTAAAGTTGTGTGTTTACCTTCACTCGAGATATTCAATGAATCTCTTCACAATAAGTTAATGATTCTCTCGTTTTATCATTGCTGATATATTTTCGTGAGACGGGAATGAATTCTTTATGCGGCTAGCTATTTTAAACTAGAACGGTGGTCGGATGGCGCAGTTGGTAGTGCACTTGCCGGGGTTCGATTCCCCGATCTGACCTGAAAAGGTATGGTGTCACCTGCCCGACCACGTGGGTTTGCTCCAGATACTCCGCTTTCCTCCATCATTCAGACCCCCGCCCACTAACATCCGGGCGATATTTATTCATTAGACTATCCTCTACCCCAGGGGTTACGCTCACTTTCGCTCTCTGCATCCCTGGAATATGTCATGACAGAATCGGAGGCTTAGAGTGCGCCACCTTATGGATTAGACAAGACTAGGCCTAGTTTGATCCTTTGATCAGATGTATACCAAAAGAATATCAAAATTGATAGTAAATATATTATAGTAAAATTGACTGGCTTTGAAGTCGGGTGTTGCCGCCCATGTAATCTTCAAATTACATTATCAAACTAGCTATTGGTCATTTTTTACATATTCATATTATTTTGCTATGACAATAGTGAGCGTATACATTACCTTTATAGAGTGTCAATGATATCATAAAAATCTATCGCTGTACTATGTATTACATATAATTACAGTGTAATTATCAGATGATGAGGTAACCTCGTCAGCCTGTTCATGTTAATGTTTGTGTGGCATAATAGCGCTACTAAAAATACACCGGGTCAGTACTTTAAAATTAAGTTACTCCCTTCTCCGCCGATCAGACAAAATCCGTACTTTATATCCGTCTTTTACCCCCACTCAAAAAATGAAACATCTATGTGAGTACGATTCTCGGGGAAACTTCCGGTAACTCGTTCGACCATCGTTCCTGTGCGTTTGTTATTAGCCTGTGTGAAATGTAAGTCGGCGATCCATTAGTTCATATGATATGTTCATTCTATCTTGTTGTTGAACTACTCAAACGCCTTAAGGACACGTGAAGTAACACGGGTAATTATATAAATCAGTAAACCACATGTGCTTGGACATACAAATCCATATCTTTTGAGACCTGTTTGTTTATTAGGATCTACCGGTTTGTCCATTTTTAAAATGTATTATTTCAGAGGTAAAACCCGACGCACCTGCAAATGTTAATGTATGCATTGAAAGACTTTGCCAAGGCTCATCGAAAAACAACATCAAATCACCTGGCCCATCCCTATTTCACAAACTGTTATAAACGAACAACTCTGGTCCAAAACCGGTCCACCTGACAAACGAAAGCGGACCTGCAGCTCTTGATTATGACCTTTTAGTTGTTAAGAAGTGTTCCTGTTCTCAAAGTTTAATGGTTACTCAAACATTGACCGCAGGCCTATTTTTGTCTGGGGTTTTTTTGTCAATAATATTTCCAAATGAAGCCCAAAAAATGTATGCTCTTAATGTTTAAAAACTCTTAATTAGGTCCAGTACACTCTGCTGATTGAACTATATAGCTATAAAGACCTATATAGCTAAATTCACATATTTCAATTTTCATTAAATTACAGCAAAGTCGCACAAAACAATAAGGTTTATGGTAATGTTGACTACAAAAAGCATACATCTTGATGTTTATTTTCATTTTTCATAAATGTATAATTTCCGATTTTTTTTACATCCTTATTTTTAAAAAATAATACTTATATTTCATGTCTTTTGTTATCAACCTAATGATAAAATCTTCTTTTAAAAGCGACTTTGTTTCGCTTTACTTAAAACAGAAAATCACATAAAAATAGCTCAAAAGACCTATTTCAGATAGGTCGATAGAGCTATTATAGGTCATTACAGCTATATATAGCTCAATCGGCAGAGTGTACTGGACGTGTTAATGTGTTTTATTTCACTTTGTTCACCGTTTCAGTAATGAAATTGTTACTGTGAGCATTAACCTGTTAATCATTTGAAGAATTCATCCTCCAGTGGTGGCAGAGTAATAAAGGTGTCCGACATTCTGCTGCCACTAGCCCTCCACCACTGATTCACCACCATACGTTGGGCAGTCGCCAAGTACTGGCAGAAGGTCAGTGGGTTTTTTCCTCGGGTTCTCCAGTTTTCCTCTGCCACAAAAACCTGGTATGTCCTTAAATGACCATAGCTGTTCATACCAAACAATCCAAACCAAACCCAGGATTCATACTTATAAAAGAAGTTGTATCAAACCTATTTATTGAACTTATAACCAGATATCCTTTTTATATAATTGATCATCATCATATAAAACTTGTTTTACAATATATTGACACTAGTCTCATGCAAAAAAAATATGTTGCAGCCATTTGGTTTTTTTTGAAATGTTCGTTGTTTATTCAGTGAAATTTCCTAAAATCAATTTTATCACTAAAGAAACAAAAAAATGCATAGTTATTCAGTCGCTCCATCAGTTTGTTGTGTTACAGTGGTAGTGTATCCTCAATATCCAGGGGTTACATAAACCCTTGATATCGAGGATGGTGGTTGTGCGGCTCCATATATTTGACAGGACTTGATCATCTAATTTATTCAGTTGCTCCATCAGTCCATTGTATTACTGTGGTTGTGCATCCTCCATATATATGACAGGACTTTATCATCTATAGCCTTTATTTACCATGATATTTACTGAATACATGTCAGTATGGTTCAAGATTTTCCAGATTCTATCAATATACTGCCTTTTATATTATGTCTCACCTGACTGCACAGAAGAAAAAAATACAATACAGTTTAAACACCTATATATTAGATGGTACTAACGGCAATACTTACCAGCAGTATGTTACCAGTAAATTGAAGGCAACATGATTTATGTATTCCTTCTTTGCGTATTGCAGAGTTATCTTCTCTTGTGAGCAGGTATTGATTGTTACATCATTGGTTTGTGAGAGTAATGTTATCAATTTTTGAGAAAACAACGCAATTTTCTCACACAAACCAATGACGTAACAATCAATACCTGCTCCCAAGAGAAGATAACTCTGCAATACGCAAAGACGGAATAACCTTGAACACAACTAATAAACATTTATTGACATGTTTGAAGAGTATTAATCTTGTCCGAAAATAAATCCATGTGATAATAAATTATGCACCCCATGAAAGTTGGTAATTGGAGAGTGGTGAGTAGTTGTTGGAACAAATGAGTAGGAAGATGATGTGCTGAAATCCAGATGTTGCGTCATTGTTGTGACATTTTGGTGGTTAAATTTTGGCACATTTACTCCAAGCAATAGAAAAATCAAAATAAAACTGCATCCAAATTAAAATATCCCATAGTATGGTACTTCAAAAAGTATATCTGAATCCAACCGATAATTGCATCTTAAACTTATTTCTCATCAATACCCTCTATAATTTATTCACCCCTGAAATTTTATAATGAACTGTTCCAACCTTTGAATTGGAAGAGTTCAAATGCATCTTCAGGGGTGAATGAGTTAAAGTTTTATCAAAAAATAAAATGTGTCCACACCCTTTTCTTATACAAGATGCTAACTGATTATGCAATTGTTCTGTTTTAGCTTTATAAAGAACAAGGATGATTTGAGTGTTTGACAAGTTTAAACACAAGATACTGATCCACCATGTCGTCACCAGAGGTGGAAAGGTTTGAGGTCACCGAGGATGACCTCGCCAACGAGTTCAACCAAAGACCTGGACGCAGAATTTCCAAAAACAGAGCCATATATGGTAAATACATTTTTGCAGAGAATGACTGCACCTTACACAAGCGTAAGAAGGGCAATGTCTTTTTTTGAAATATGGTAATACAACACAAAGTTTTCTGTTGTCAGTGATTTTTTCAGACGATTGTGCTTTTTTTGCTCAGTTTTGCAGCCGAATACAGTCTGTTTCTCCCAGCAAGAAAGTACTTGTTTTCCCAAAATGTCAAAAAAATGAGGAATGTTTTACCAATTTAGAAAAAAAAAAATGGTATATTTTCACAATTCATAAAGGAACAGGCTGTTGTAAAATTCAGGAAAAAAAAACTCTGGTTGGTTGTTGTACTGTTTACCAGGTTATTCAGTTATCAAATAATATCAATTCAGCAGTTACATGTATATGTGCTCATACTTGCACTGAGTGCAAAATAATTCTGTGATACAATGTATTAGCAAATTTGATTATTTTATTAAAACAATTGTCTGTTGAATTTGAATTTCATTGGAGCTATTTTTGAAAAATTTAGAAGTACAAAATGTACTTTGAAAATTGATCACAACTATCTATTCAACATATTGTAAGGTGAATAATACTTAAAATAAGATGGATCCCAATATGTGGCATTTATTTCAGGAATGTGGGCAGAGGACAGTGATGAAGATGAAAGACCCACTATGGGATTCGGTCGAGGGCCTCGAGGAAAGAAAGACTATGGGGTACCCGTCAGCTTTGTTAGTGGTGGAGTGAAGCAAGGTAGTAAGACTCCAAAGGAAAAGAAAGTAAAAGAGGAGGATGAGGAGGAAGACGGTGATGAGGTAACTTTTCCTTTGTTGTGTCACAAACTTTACTACATTTGCATATAAATATAAAAACTATTCACAGCTTCAGAAAGGATAATTAGGTTAGGAAAATTACCTTAAAAAATAAGGTAAAAAAGGGTAATAAGAGTAGATTGATAGAGAAAGTATAAACTTTGTGAAATATTTCATTTACAATTTCGAAATTCAAGAAATCAAATTCAGTCTGATGGACAATAGGCTAAATATGCCAGTGTTTGAAAATGCAATTATCAAAAGGCACAGGTAAAATAGGTACATTGTATCATGTTGCCTCATTCAGACTGACCAATACGGACTCATCCAGACTAATTCGTGGCTGGTCATAAAAGATGTCGGTTTATGTCGGGCAAACTCTGAATTTTGTCATGTGTACATGTGATTGTAAATAAAAGTGGAAAATACTAGATTTTTGAAAAATAAAAAATAAAAAGTTCTTGGTAGATGCCCTAATATCTGACCATGACCTCTTTTCCTATATATTTTCAGAATTCAGATTCCGACAATGGTGGGCCATCTGTACCCATCGTCCAGGCTCCTTTAAGGTCCCAGGTTCCTATAGTACAGCCCCCTTTAAGGTCATCGAGTGCACCATTAAAGGGCAAAGCAGGACCCCCTGGAGGCTCGCGAAAGTTTGCTGCAGGCCTTACCAATCAGGATAAGTAAGTGGATAGAGAATTATAATGCCTTTCAACTTTTAGACTTGTTAACTTTAACAAGATTACACTTGTTAACTTTAACAAGATTGCACTTGTTAACTTTATAACAAGATTACACTTGTTAACTTTAACAAGATTGCACTTGTTAACTTTATAACAAGATTACACTTGTTAACTTTAACAAGATTACACTTGTTAACTTAATAACAAGATTACCCTTGTTAACTTAATAACAAGATTACACTTGTTAACTTTAACAAGATTACACTTGTTAAATTTAACAAGATTGCACTTGTTAACTTTATAACAAGATTACACTTGTTAACTTTAACAAGATTACACTTGTTAACTTAATAACAAGATTACCCTTGTTAACTTAATAACAAGATTACACTTGTTAACTTTAACAAGATTACACTTGTTAACTTTCACATGATTACACTTGTTAACTTTAACATGATTACACTGGGTACAGTACTGATTCCTTCTCTGCCTTTCAGTATCATAGATAGGAGATTTAACAGGACAGTAGAGCCAACGTCAATCCAAAAGTCTGTGGGTTGTTCAGTGGGGTGCCTCACTCGAGCATGGATACCCACGGTATCCAAGAAGATGAGGGGATCGATGAATAATTAAATATAAAAAGGGAAGAATCAATCACAACATGCTCAAGTGTCACAGGTATACGTTGGTACTTAATTTATTTGGCTTACTAGTTTTTCGCCTCTGTGTACGAGGCTTTATCAGGACCTTTTAATACCTTTTACCACAGAAGATGCACAGGATTAAAAAACCTCGCACATAGAGGCTAAACAAGTCAGCCAAATAGATTAACTCAGTCACCCTATAAACACATTTGAACTCTTCCAATTCAAAGGTTGGAATAGTTAATTATGAAATTTCAGGGGTGAATGAGTTAAGTACCAACTTAATAGTGCTACTGTGAGCACGTTGTGATTGATTCTTCCCTTTTGATAGCTAGGAGAGGATATTTCAATGTGGCGTATCTATGCATCCAGATTCATTTCTACACAATAACTTGAGTTTCCTTTATAAGGTCAATAAAATTCACATTTCACACAAACACTTCTATGCCCAAAGCACATGCATAGGATTACTTTTCAGTTCAATAGGTCAAAAGTCAAGACTACTGTTACTTAAAATAGAAAATCATTTTCTGCACAATTATTTCAGTTTCATATGGTCAATCATACTAAAACTGCATACAGCTAGGTAGGGCTTTTTTTTCAAGTTTGACAACTACTTTATTCGACTACATTTGGCGGAGTTATGGCCCTTGATTAACGAAAAGCATAATTATCTGCAGTTTCCGTTTAATAACTCCAGCAAATATTAGCCAAATTTCTTCAAAATTGATTCAGTGTTTGTGTTCCTCCGTCTTTCCACCCATCTCGGGCACTCTTTGGATTTCGTGTGATAATTGCTGTAGATATTGTGCAGATATTTCAACCAAATTCTGTATGCACATCCGACTCATGCTAAGTTTATCAACCGATGTCTCAACAGCACGATACTCACATGTTTAAACCTAACCTCAATAATGTTTACCTACAATATGTCCTGCAAGCAGGGGATATAAATTCCACAAATTTGTTTAAATATCATACAGGGCTCTTTGACTAAATTAAACTTAGATTTTATGAGGATTTCTTGGCTCAAATACAGTTAAATTTTATGCATGGCTTCCCTGTCCGATTTAAGCTCAATACAATGTTTGCTCGGCTCAATAAAACTCAAAACTTTTGTACTGATTTCCTTTGCTCAAGTGAACTCAAATGTTATACTGAATTTTCATGCCAAAAGGACTTGATTTGTTTTTCTTAGTTTGTTAACCGGGTATTCTGAATATTCATGGAATTGTAAAACTGTTTGTAAATCAAATCACTAACAATTTAAAAAGACTTTTTTCAATGTCATGCTTCCCTTATCCCCCAAAGGTAAAAGAATAGTCAGAAAATCAAAACACTGAAGTTTTTTGTAAAAAATGATAGTCAAAAACTGTTTTGTTGTTTCCTTATATTTTTTATTTTTTTATTTCTTACAGAGCATTTGGTGGTTGGGAAAAACACACTAAAGGTATTGGTCAAAAACTTCTCCAAAAGGTAACTATTAGTCAAACATGGCCGTTATTTAGTACTTTTGTAGGTGTAACAGAAATGGTGCTGGAGTAGTCTGATTGGTCAGTTGAGTAACATACACATCTGACAAACTGGTATGTGGTGGGCATATTCCTACTGTAACAGGAGAGGGAAAATGCACACCCAGACAGAGGTTCGAACCCAGGACCTTCCAAACTCAAGACGAAGGCTCTACCGATTGAACTATCTGGTCGCTGACTATCGACCCAGTCAAGTTCCGCTACGTACATTCCTCCCTCTTTTCTTTAAGTCTCCGCCCCAAAGACACAAATATTTACAACCAAAGTTTGGGTATCCCCTTACCAAGCATACACCAAATGCTCGAAACAAGGGTTGATTGCAGGCACCACTGTAACAGGAGAGGTAAAATGCACGGCCAGACCGGGGTTCGAACCCCAGACCTTCCGAACTCAAGACGGACGCTCTACCAATTGAGCTATCTGGTCGCTGACTATCGACCCTGTCCAGGTCTGCTACACAACTAATGTCTTAATACAATAATCTACCTTTTGTTTCATTCCCTCATTCAATGCGAAAACAAAACCCCAAACAACAGAACATTTGACAGAAATGTTATTACATCTGAGCCTTACTATCTAGCCATTTTCATTTTCAATCTGAAGTACAAGCTGAAATGGCTGGATCGCAGGCATAATCTTGAATCGAAGTTCTGGCATGCGCAGAGCATTGGTACAGCCAGGTCAGCGATGACGAGAGTTGTTGGACTTGTCTGTACATATGTACTTTGTCAACTTAGGCAAACTTCATTATTATAACAAGAAATATCTTTAAAAAGATAAACAACAGAGTGTTTGTGTATGTTGTTACAAGTCTGGAATAGCTGTGTACCAATCATGGTATTGGTTCTAATAAATTTCACCGTGAAGGTAATACATTTGAGCTGGATAATGATATAACAAAGCTTACATAAAACGTTGACTTGGGGAAAAAAACGATGGTCAATTGCTACATTGGCTACCAAGACACTTCAAAAGGAATTCGAAGTAACCCAAGTTTATTTTGATAGCAATGCAAGTGTGTATGCATGATTACTTCCCATCTCGTATAATGAGTGAAGTGCCATGAAACAATTGTTATTCCTTTGTCAGCTAGTAATGAAATATGTCTTACGAGAGAAATGTTACATTTCGTAGGCTGATTTGATGTAAAATAATTACCCAAAGTAGAGAGACTACCATCTGTCATTCTTTCTCTCTCTCTCTCTCTCTCTCTCTCTCTCTCTCTCTTGGTACTGAACCATGATTTAACACCTTGTTTCTCCGGTACACACATGTATATAAAATAAAATATATCAAAAATATAGGCGAGATACAATAATGTATGAATTTTTTATTTTTACACAAACTTTGTGATGGTAATTCATTGACTTGTAATGCATTGTAGTACATGTGTTTGTGTCTAAGATAAACCAGTGTACGTGTGACCTACAACCTTTGTTCTTGTAGATGGGATACAAACCGGGCGAGGGTCTCGGCAAAACTAGTCAAGGTATCACTACGCCTGTTGAGGCAGTCAAGCGGAAAGGTCGAGCAGCTGTTGGAGCCTACGGAACAGAGAGGTCAGAAAGGTCACTGCAGGACTACCCTGTGTATGACTCGGAAGAGGAAGAGGATAATAAGTTTCAATCACAGCTTCAGCAATGGAAGAAAAAACCAGAGGTAAATCCACAGGGTGAAGTACCCTTGGTAATACACTTTTCTCAATTTAATACTTTATTTTCATAGCTTAAAAGTACTTTTTTATAACCTTGCTTAAAATGTCTTTACCTGTTGTTACTTTCAAGCCTACCCTTGGAGATCATCTGTCAACCAAGACCACCTGGCTATAAATTAATAAGAATTAAACTCTTAAGATGGTTGCCTTATCATAATGATCACTACTGCTTTTATCCCTGTCGAGTACTGTATACCAGAAATACCGTAATGAGGGCGAATTTATCATTACAGCAAATGTGATTAAACAGCATAATATAAATAGTAATTAAATGTGAAGGACAAAATTAATGCTGGGCGAAAATTGATTTCATGGACAAAGGGCAAAAGTTTGGCTGGGCAAAATTTCCTGGTATACAGTACTTTAGTGATATGTGCAATTGTGCTACCAAGATAAAATGTCCTTCATCAGCTGTTTAAGAGGATCGGAAGATATGACATAAAACTGTAGCAAATAAATGATAAAGGTGAACATTTTGACAGATTTCAGATGAAAGGGATTTTTAATGGGAAGATACTGTAGACATACCTATGTTTTGATATAACATTTACTAGTAATTATGAATGATCTAATTGAAATTTCTGTATATTGTCTTCTTTTACATAATTCTTTGATATATGTTTGATATATATATGATTTATATCGGAATATGATTTACAGGGCAGTAAGAAGAAACCTAAGTATGTCTACAAAACTGCTCAGGAACTCATCGACATGGGAGTGACAAAGAAACGTCCACAGCTGTCAACATCAGCCAAGGTCAAGGTCATCGACATGACTGGCAAAGAACAAAGAGTTCTGTCAGGTAAAAAAAAAAGAGTAAAATTCATAGGTAATCAGAAAATATTCAACAAGGTTGATTTCTTAAAGCTGATACGATATTGGGGGAAATGCGAAAAATAAAAAATATTGGATAATTATTATATACCCAGTTATGAGCAATTTGCATGCTGGGCTATTAAGCACAAAAATTTGGCACATAATATCTAGATAGATATATATAATCCAGTTTCCTTTTTATAGGTTACCATGCTATAGCCCATCGCCATGACAGACCTGAACTGGAGGAAGAGCCTGTACCTAGTCGGACCAATCAGAGGCGAGCATTTGACCTGCCAGAACTGACCCATAACCTGACTCTCCTCGTTGACATGGCCGAAGAGGATATTGTACAAAATGACCGCAAGTATGTAACGGTCAATCATCTATGTATGTTTCATGAAAAGTTGACCAAGATTTGGAATTGTCTCCAGCTGTCGCCCTATTCACATCCTTCTGTTATTTCAAATTTTCACCCTCGTTATATGTTAAACTTTCACCTAGAATTTACTTTCACAATGTAATTATTATTATATGCCGTCGAAATTCGAAGGATGTATTATGGTTTAGTGTTTGCAACCGTCCGGTTAAGGTTTGGGTGCAAGTTTCTTCAGTGGTGTACAATTTAGTCAGATCATGTGTTATTGTCCTAATTATTTGCATGGATGTTCATGTGGGGTCAAAGAATGACAATATGGATTTAATTTGGGAAAATAATTGCTTTCTTTATTTGTAAATTTTTGCCATGTTTGGAACTTGACTTTTCTTGCGCAATTTCTCGATTAAAGTTTAGGTGCAAGTTTCTTCAGTGTTCTACAGTTCACTCAGATCATGTGTTATTGTCCTAATTTCTTGCATGGATGTTCATGTGGGGTCCAAGAAGGACAATATGGATTTAATTTGGAAAAATAATTTCTATTTTTGGAAATTTTGGACTATTTGGGACTGAACTTTTCTTGCGTAATTTCTCGTATTAAGGGCCATATGCATTTAGAGACCATCTTTTTGACTTCCAGAGTGGTCTTTTAATAACTGTTGCCTATTATCCTTAGGTCTACATTGAAATAAGTTTTACTGACATTGGCCCAACTTTGAATTCAATGAGACTGTAATAAGAATGACTAGAGTTGGTAAAAAGACTCAATTGTTACCATAGACATACACATAACCCTTTCAACACTGTAGATCATAATGGACTCATCCATATCAATGCATGGTAGAGTCTACAAAAGTTACATAGGGGTAAAAGGGTTAATTCTGTGTACTAACTCTTCCTTACTTGTGGTATTTGCAGGGAAATTAACTTGTGTTACACTCAACATGTATTGTATACTTTGAAACTTTCGCTCAGTCAAATATTTGCCTAGTGTATGTTTTGCCCTTCACATGATATTACCATATGATATATGGTATGCTATATACAGAAAATTTGCTGTGATTGTGAAGGCGAAAACAATAAAAGTTGAACTGTGACAAAAGTTTTCCCGTATACCACATGTGTCATTTTACCTTGGTATGCAAAAACAATTGTTTGAGGATACTTGATTTGAGCAAAAATAAACTGCATGTATTACCTGAAGTAATCCGGAGTACCTAATCATGATGGTCCAGAGCTGTATCTTGTGTGATTTTTACATACAGTCAAACTTCGATATTTCAAATTTGAAACATTGAGAAATGATTCACAATTTTTGATTTTCAAACATCATTGAAATTTACATGAGACGGAATGTGATTGTTGAATGACAGAACACAAGGCAAACAATTTAATTTGAAATCTATAGATATTGGATTATATGTATGGAAAAATATGTTGGATGTATTTGTGCACTGTAATTTGAATGTTCATGAGTTTACTTTCCATTGTTCTCATGCAGGTAATTGTTTTACTTTGATTTATTAGTTGTAATGTTCAATGTTTTCCCAACAATCAGGCCTTGATTGTATTTCAAAACTGGGAGAAATACGACTTCAAGTTCAATTCATAATGTAAGTTCTACACATTGAGATATTCGAATCTTCGAAGTTCGATGTTTGACTGTACATGTAAATGAATTGTAGTTACTCAGTATGTATTATTTCACAAAACTTGAACTTATTTCTTAAAAAGAACCATTTTGTTTGTCTAGGTTGCGGTACCTGAAGGATCATATCGTGAACATGAGATATGAGAAAGAACGACTGGATGAGATTTGTAGCCAGGAGGAAAGACAGAGAGAGAGACTGAGAAAAGTGCTGGACATTGTTGACACGTAAGTCACTATGTACTTAATTATCACTGCCGTCATGCAAATCTAAATTTCGGAAAACAGATTTAAACATTATTCACATTATTCAAATTTTTGGTTTGATTGATCTAATATCAATTTTTCAGATTCTATCTAGCATGTCAGATCTTCAGATTATTGTCGTCCAAAGAAATATGAAAATAAACTAAATCATTGTTGTTTAATTAGATGCACTATCATAATTTTGTTGTCATATTGGATACAAGTATTGTTTAAATTCAATTAATGTAAATCACAATACCGTTTTATCCCCTGGTCTTTGGTTTGGTTAACCCTTCAGTTATTTCAAAACTAAGTAACTATATCTGATGATATCCCAGTAGTGGGCCGAGACTCCCCATTTGATGTTGTCTAGTCATCTTTTCTTTTGAATTTCTATTACATGTTCTCTTATTACTCTAATGGCCCGAATAGTGAATTCCATTTAGATATCTATCACATGGGGTACGCCGACCATCTGCTAGGGGACGTTGGATATCATTTCTCCTTGTATATATCTATTATAGGTTTTTGCAAGTGTTGAGTTTCCTCTTGTTCAAGGGTGAAAGTCATGAGAATACATTAAAATGATCAACAGGGCAAACAGTTCCCATTTTACAGTAAACTAAAGTTAAAACGTTTTACATGTCATATTGTAAAAACAAAACATATCTCGGTCTGGAATTTTCTAGAGAGTGGTAACAAAATGTGGTTTCTGGTTTTATAACGTAGGTGTCAGCAGAGGACCCAGCCAGGCTGTGATAACCCAATGTCGTTGTCCGAGTGTGCAGCCATCTTTAAATCCCTTCAAGAGGATTATTACGAGGAGTACAAAATGTACGACTTGTCGTCTCTGGCCATAGCACTTGTCTTCCCTATGGTAAGTATGCTGACTTTATCAATATTTTATGATTTCCAATTTGATGACCCAATAGATTTTGTGTGATTAGAGCGGGTAGGGGGATAGTAGTGGCTTTGTCAGTTTATCTGTGTTTGCGTCTGTCCATGCATCTGTAGTAAAAAGATTTTGTCTCACATTCTACACCTAATTAGGTAAAGTTGAAGGGTAAGAGGTCACATTTGACCGCTTTTGGGAAGGAAATATTTACAGGTTAATTTAAGAACCCCTCTACAGATTTAGTTAATATTAACGTCATGGTATGGTACCATCAAGTTCTAAAATTAATTATCAATTTTGATTCCGTAAATGATTGATATCTTGCTTTGTTCTAGTGCACGATTGGAAATTAAAGTTTTTTTTTTTTTCAAATCCAATCTGCCAGAAATTGTGATTGGTACAAGCATAACACTCCTTCAATGCTAGCCTATAGATGATATCACATTTAAATTTTGTTTGAACAATCATTTGGATTTCTTTTTTACATAGATGAAGACGCATTTTACTGACTGGGATCCCTTGGTGAACCCCGCTCATGGCTTAGAGACAGTGAGGGAGTGGAAGGCTTTACTAGAGGACTATACTAACAAACTGGTGGCGGGGCCCCTTACAGGGGGACAGGACATGGACGTGTATCAGAGACTTCTGTGGGATGTGTGGCTGCCATTTGTCAGAAAAACAGTGTTGTAAGTACTAAAGCAAAGTGTTGACTCATAAAGGTGTGACATTGACAGGTGTGACAAAGACAGGTGTGACAAAGACAGGCACAGTGTAGACAGGTGTGACAAAGACAGGTGTGATAAAGACAGGTGTGACAAAGACAGGTGTGACAAAGTCAGGCACAGTGTAGACAGGCGTGACAAAGACAGGCATGACAAAGACAAATGTGACCAAGACAGGCGTGATGTAGACAGGTGTGACAAAGACAGGCATGACAAAAACAAATGTGACAAAGACAGGTGTGACAAAGACAGGCATGACAAAGACAAATGTGACCAAGACAGGTGTGATGTAGACAGGTGTGACAAAGACAGGCATGACAAAAACAAATGTGACAAAGAAAGGTGTGACAAAGACAGGTGTTACAAAGACAAATGTGACAAGACAGGTGTGCAAAGACAGGTGTGACAAAGACAGGTGTAATGAAGAGAGTGTGATGTAGACAGGTGTGACAAAGACAGATGTGACAAAGACATGTGCGATGTAGACATGTGTGATGTAGACAGGTGTGACAAAAACAGGTGTGACAAAGACAGGCGTGGTGTAGACAGGTGTGACAAAGACAGGCATGGTGTAGACAGGTGTGACAAAGACAGGCGAGACAAAGACAAATGTGCAAAGACAGGTGTGACAAAGACAGGCTTGGTGTAGACAGGTGTGACAGAGACAGATGTGGCAAAGACAGGTGTGACAAAGACAGGTGTGACAAAGACAGGTGTGACAAAGACAGGTGGACAAAGACAGGTGTGACAAAGACGTGTGACAAAGACAGGTGTGACAAAGACAGGCCTGACAAAGACATGTGACAAAGACAGATGTGACAAAGACAGGTGTGATTTAGACAGGTGTGACAAAGACAGGTGTAATGGAGAGAGTGTGATATAGACAGGTGTGACAAAGACAGATGTGACAAAGACAGGTGTGACAAAGACAGGTGTGACAAAGATAGGCGTGATGTAGACAGGTGTGACAAAGACAGGTGTTACATAGAGAGTGTGACAAAGACAGGTGTAACAAAGACAGGTGTGACAAAGACACCTTGGTGATGTCACACTCTTGAGGTCAGCATCATCAGATCCACACTATCGCAAAGAAGGAAATACACCAACATGTCACCTCTAGCACATATACATGTATACATTACACAAATGGAATCACCTCCTTACATGACGTTAGCCAGTTATAGGTTACGCAACCCAATATTTGTGATTTATCATAATTACAAATTTACAGGAATATTAAGATGACAAATGTGTTAAGTAATCAATGATATTTTCCACTCAACTTACAGGACATGGAACGTCCGGAGCTGTGATAACTTAATTGAGCTCTTGGAGACGTGGATGCCAGTGCTTCCTGGTTGGGTGATGGAGAACATCCTCGACCAGCTTGTGTTGCCACGGTTACTACAGGAAGTGGAGAACTGGAACCCGTTGACAGACACAATGCCAATTCATGCATGGTTGCACCCTTGGTTGCCACTCATGGGTGAGAAATTGGAGCCACTGTATGCCCCGATTCGACACAAACTTGCAAACGCTCTCATTAACTGGCACCCATCCGATTCGTCAGCGAAGGTCATCCTGCAGCCGTGGATGAAAGTATTCAAGCCGGGCCACACTGAAGCTTTCCTCGTCAAAAATATCCTTCCCAAACTCGCCATGTGTATGACGGAGTTCACTATTAATCCACATCAGCAGGTCTTGGGTAAGTCTTTATTCATGATTTTCTTTTGTTTAAAAAGGTGAGGTTTGTTTTGAATATTTTGGTATTGGGAAATGTCATTACTACAGAAATTAATTTGATTTATTGAGGCAAGAAATCAATTAATTTACAAAGACATCAATATCTGTTGTTATTTTGATTTAAATTATTTTTGTCAACTTTGGTCTAGAGGGTCTTGAAAAAACTATCATGTTTCAGCATCAAGCAGCAACATTTTCATTGTTTAAAATGCTTTATTATTAATTTTCATGTGAACACATTATCTTAAATTTTCTATTGTGGTAGTAACACAAAGAATTTCATAATGGAATTCTTAAGATATTTAAAGTAAAATCTAGGCTCTTTTCACTGAAAATACTTTCCAAAAATGATTGCATAAATAATATTATGTTTTCACAAGAAATATACAACTACAAGCCAAAGTTGTTTTTCCTTGAATAGTATTAATTTTATGGTGTGTTATTATTACAGTATAATATAAATTTTATCAGATCTATTCAGGCAATAAGTCACAATAAAAATACATTCATGGAAATGAACCTAATATAACATAGCATGATTTCTTAAATAACATGCAATTTTATGTAAGACATATTTCCGTGGAAGGGTCATAGAAATCCAAAGTCTTATTTCCAGAAATGTCCCTTAAAATTAACAAATATCTAACGCAAAATTAATTCATTTAAGGATCCTTGTACCACGTGCACTGCCTGAGACTGTAACTACATTCATGTACATATATATTGGAAACTTTTTTTAAACATGACTATAGCTTTGATCAATCATTGCTAAAAAAAACATACCATGCTAAGTTTTTATGAAAAAGATAATAAAAACAAAAAAACAACAAAAAAAACAAAAAATCTAAAAAATACAAACAAAATATCACACAAGAAAAATCACAATAAATCAACGACTGTGTTCAGAGTGTAGAAAAACCAAACAGGACCAGATCAGCATTCCTATCCTTGACCTCTATCCATTATGCTTGACCACTTACCAACTGAGCTTCAATTGTAGGAAAAAACTACAGTGGAATTTTCTAGCGTTTTACTTGCAGGACAGGGATCCTTAAAAGTTCACAGCCTTTAAAAACTTCAGCTTTTGAAAATTTGAATGCATCCATTATATATATGCCCTGTATTATATTTCAGACGCCTGGCATTGGGTTGTTGCTTGGCGAGACCTCATTCCGCCCAAACACATGGTGACCATGTTAGACAAGACGTTCTTCCCCAAGTGGCTGCAGGTGTTGTGTAGCTGGCTTGGTAACATGCCCAACTACGAGGAGATCACCAAGTGGTATATTGGCTGGAAGTCGCTGTTTCCCGACCAATACATGTCCATTCCTGTCGTCAAGGGTGCGTGCAGTTATTTTTATCTTTATATATACACCCCATTATATTGACCAATGACCTGTCAAATAAAGTACAACTTCATGTTTTCTGAGATATTAATTTCCTTTTGCTTCATTGAGCTCATAAGGGCTCGTTTCCATCAGTGTAGCTGAGATATTTATATCCTATGCTTCATAGAGCTTGTAAGAGCTTGTTTCCATGAATGTAGCTGAGATATCTATATCCTGTGCTTTATAGGGTCGTTAATTAGTGCTTGTTTACATCAATGTAGATGAGATATATTTTATCTGTGCTTTATAGAGCTCATCAGGGCTCATTTCCTTCAAAGTAGCTTAAATATATATTTCTGTGTTTCATAGAGCTCACAGCGGCTCATTTCCATGAATGTTAAGCTTAGATTTTTATATCCTGTGCTTTATACAGCTCGTTAGGGCTTGTTTCCATTAATAGAAGTTTTAGCTGGCCTAGTAGTATCTGAAAAATGGGGGACTTACTGGATTAGTAGTCATACAGCCATTTTGGTGACAGCTTTGCCAGTTAAAGTTTTGTGAAAGTGTTAAAAGTTGTTTATAAGGTGTTTTGTATTGTACTAGGATGTCGTTTGTTTTGACATGGAGGTTCCCTAGAGGTCTCAGATTGGTTCATTACAGTCAAAACAGAACAGGAACAATGAAATCAAGTTTTGACATTTTTGGGACTTTACCAATTTTATTCAAATCTGTAGATAAAGGTTGAAGTGAAACCGTTGAACGATGCTGATATTTGGCAGAGTTGTTCCTTAGAGGTCAAACATTAATGCAGGGAAGGCAAAATAGGAATTTTTTTTTACATTTTTTTTTTTACATTTTTTGGACTTACCCATTTTTCAAATATCAAAAAGCATGGCTTCAGAAATACAATTAAATATCAATAGAGTTTTCTCAAAAAAAAAAGTTTACAAGACTGTTGGTAATAGAGATATTTGTGTGTAAAAAGCACATATTCCAAACTGTGCAATGTATTCCAATCAATATCCTCTGTTGACAGATCACTTCAACAAGGCCCTGGACATAATGAACCGGGCAGTCTCTGGTCACTTCCAGCCCGGAGCCAAAGAGAACATGGCCTACTTTGCTCACACAGAGAGGAGACATATGGCAGACACATCTGTTCCTCCCCCACCTTTACCCCCTGGTCCCCCTGGTCCCCCTGGTCCCCCAGCCCCTCCCATGCCACAAGATGTAAGTATTATTACCCCTCTCCTCAGAATCTTTAACCCTGTCCCTTTCTCATAATTCAAATGTAAATAGCTATACAACCCCTTCCCCCACCACTCGGGTAAAACCCATACCACATCGTGGAAATATCATATCCTGCTGCTCCCTATACTTCAACATCCAAGTATATCCTACCTCGCCCACCTACACCTCCCCTATACCACAACATCTGAATACCTACGTTATAGCTATAGAAAGGTGTGTTGCAAATTCACAATGCATCTTAAGCGTCCACTTGTAAATTGTTGCCAAAACATGGAATTAAATCGGTGTGCTTGTATAATTAAATTTTACAGAAATCTACTCCTGGCCATGATGTATTTACATTTTGCCTGACAACCCCCCTAAAAGCAAGAATAGTTTATCCTTATCCCAGGGCCTTTCCATAGGAATGAGCTTTAATTTACTTAGACTTTAGGCTAAACAACCATGACTGTAGGCTGTCCAATCCTACAGAGTTCAAGATAAAGACATCAGTAAAGTCGTTATTGTGAACGGTTATTTAGACAGAAATGATCAAGCAATCATTAAAATACCCCTGAAGACACATTTGAACTCTTCCAATTCAAAGGTTGGAATAGTTGATTATAAATTTCAGGGGTGAATGAGTTAAACTGACACATTTAGTTGGGTTCAATTAAAAGAAAGTTTGATGAAATGTAAAATGTCAGCTTCTTTTAAATTACCAGTATTTACTTTTTGAATAAGCTAAGTATAAGTATGATCTGTAATTGATATAATTTTATTTCAGTATCCAGCTGTCAGAAGTTCCACAGCTAGTACTTCCTACCCAGCCAGCTTTAAGGAGTTGGTGGAGAAAAAGGTAACCGTCTTACTGAAACAGTTGATTAAGATTCTTTGTTTGACAAAAACATTGAAAAAAATGAAAACATACCTTTATTAAACTGTCATTTTAATATGAAGTGTATTCCAGCCAAACAATAAGCAATTTCACTTGCATGAGAAATATAGCTCACAGAAATTAGGAATTGAAGCATAAGAAATGAATTGGAAGACAGTCTGCTGATATCCCGATGTAGCAACAATATATTTTTGTGTCATGAAGATTATTTTTTTGGCTCGCTCACTGCTAGTGCAAACTAAAGTGAAATATCCCTAAGTACATAATAAACATGTTATTCATCCTTTTCTTGTTTCCTCCAAACAGGCAGAAGAAAACAACATTCTTTTCATGCCAGTGCCAGGTCGTACCCAGGAGGCGAAGCAAGTGTATCGCTATGGCAAGCTTCTGATGTATATGGACAGAAGTGTTATATTTATACAGGAAAACAACCAATGGGTCCCTGTATCCCTACAAACCCTTATAGACAAGGCAATGTAGCACTGGATAATAAACAGTGGACTCCCTACAGACTTTCAATAAACACTGGACTCCCTACAGACCCTCACAGACAAGGCAATGTAGCACTGGATAATAAACAGTGGACTCCCTACAGACCCTCACAGACAAGGCAATGTAGCACTGGATAATAAACACTGGACTCCCTACAGACCTTCAATAAACAGTGGACTCCCTACAGACCCTCACAGACAAGGCAATGTAGCACTGGATAATAAATAGTGGACTCCCTACAGACCCTCACAGACAAGGCAATGTAGCACTGGATAATAAACAGTGGACTCCCTACAGACCCTCACAGACAAGGCAATGTAGCACTGGATAATAAACAGTGGACTCCCTACAGACCCTCACAGACAAGGCAATGTAGCACTGGATAATAAACAGTGGACTCCCTACAGACCCTCACAGACAAGGCAATGTAGCACTGGATAATAAACAGTGGACTCCCTACAGACCCTCACAGACAAGGCAATGTAGCACTGGATAATAAACAGTGGACTCCCTACAGACCCTCACAGACAAGGCAATGTAGCACTGGATAATAAACAGTGGACTCCCTACAGACCCTCACAGACAAGGCAATGTACCACTGAAGAATAAACAGTGGACTCCCTACAGACCCTCACAGACAAGGCAATGTAGCACTGGATAATAAACAGTGGACTCCCTACAGACCTTCAATAAACAGTGGACTCCCTACAGACCTTCAATAAACACTGGACTCCCTACAGACCTTCAATAAATAGTGGACTCCCTACAGACCCTCACAGACAAGGCAATGTAGCACTGGATACTAAACAGTGGACTCCCTACAGACCTTACATAAACAGTGGACTCCCTACAGACATTCAATAAACAGTGGACTCCCTATAGACCTTCAATAAACAGTGGACTTCCTACAGACCTTCAATAAACAGTGGACTTCCTACAGACCTTCAATAAACAGTGGATTCCCTACAGACCCTCACAGACAAAGCTATGTAGCACTGGATAATAAACCATGGACTCCCTACAGACCTTCAATAAACAGTGGACTCCCTACAGACCTTCAATAAACAGTGGACTCCCCACAGACCCTCAATGAACAGTGAACTCCCTACAGACCCTCACAGACAAGGCTATGTAGCACTGGATAATAAATAGTGGACTCCCTACAGACCTTCAATAAACAGTGGACTCCCTACAGACCCTCACAGACAAGGCAATGTAGCACTGGATAATAAACAGTGGACTCCCTACAGACCTTCAATAAACAGTGGACTCCCTACAGACCCTCACAGACAAAGCTATGTAGCACTGAAGAATAAACAATGGACTCCCTACAGACCCTCACAGACAAGGCTATGTAGCACTGAAGAATAAACAATGGACTCCCTACAGGCCCTTACAGACAAGGCTATGCAGCACTGTAGAATAAACAATTGACTCCCTACAGACCCTCACAGACAAGGCTATTCCTTTAAAAGTACTGGATCAATTTAACAAACCAGGACAAAAGAATACAGATTAAAATTGATGTTACCCGACTGTTAAATGAACTCTTCACAACTCAGAATTCCAGAAAGTTAAAATGGTAGTTTAAGATAAGTGGGGTCATAACGGAGGTGAACCTTATATATAGGGTCATTAGTGAAAATAAAATCACAACCTGTTTTTATTTATTCTCTTATAGTTTCTTAAATCTTCAAAAAGAATTTCACTGAAAAGTTATCAATGATGGCAAATTTGAAACTAATTAACTGTCATACTGAAAAAGAACCAGACTTGATCCTGATTTCATATTATCAGACTTGATTTCCAATATAGAAAATTGAAGTTGAGTTTAATTCAAAAAATGAAATCAAATCTATTGTCATTTGCGGAGTCTCTATAAACAGGTTTGCAATATGACTAATTTGTTGTACATGTGTTTGACAGGTAGCATTGGGGTCCTATTATATTACCTGTTACAGTTCATGTTTCAATTGTTCTGGAAAATACGAATCCCAGACAAGTAATATAACTCTATATCACCTGTCTAAACCCTGTTATACTAGTAGTGTATGTTTTATGTGTATGAGTATGAAAGGCTGTAAAAGTGTGCAAATGGCAAAATAAAGTACAAATGTAAACAATAACAATGTTGTTTTAGTTTTTAGTTCCTTGCTCAAAAGGAAATAGAGCATATCTGGTGGTACAGTATCCACCCTCCATCAATTTACAATTAAAAGACTACTTATAAAGAACAGCTGAATGAATTTTGACACTTTTTGGACTATCCTTTGGCCATGGGCACTTAACAAAGTACAAATAATGAAGAGTGTTTCCCACCAGAGGACAGATAAACCAGGCCCAGTAGTGGAATGTTATATATTTGAAATACCACCCACTTCCTCTGTATGTGTGAACCAATTTTAACCTGATTTAGTATTAAGAAATCCTAGACCAAGAAAACTCAATGTTGGTATAAACAGTGGTTTGCCCCAAAGGGAAAAGAAAAATTGTTCAAAGGGGTAAATCTTTAAAAGACCACTGACCGTAAATATTCCCTCTGTAGGAGTGCAGAAATTATAATTAAATTTGAGGCCCAATGAGTGTATAGGAACAAAGGAACAAAGTCGGATGTTAAGTAACTGACAATACTAAATTTCTGCAAACTCTCGGCTTACGTTTATTTCATACTTTGAAAGATGCTTTGCACAATTGCTTGATTTCAAAATCCTTGTCGATGATTACTCAAGGTATCCAGTAGTTGACATCCTGTCAAACGTATCAGCACGTGCTGTTATACCGGCCATAGAAAAGTTGCAATGTTTGGAATTCCACAAAAACTTAAAACTGACTATGGATCACCTTTTAATGGAAACGAATTTCGGAAAATCGCGGACGGAATAGGTTTCAAACATCAAATGATAACACCGCTATGGCCTCAAGCCAACGTAGAAGTGGGGCGTTTCATGAGGACTCGAGGAAAGTCATTCGCGCTGCTCATGCAGAAAATCACTTCTAGGAAAAAGAAATGTTCCGTTTTCTTAAGTAATCATTTAATTATTGAGCAACACCTCACGCTGCTACAGGTGTATCGCCATCAGAACTGCTGTTTGGATGAAACGTTAGCGTACAAATACCGAGCATGGAAGTCAAATTGCCACGATGCCACAGTCAGAGAGACCGACACCGAAATAAGACGACAGATGAAGGAATAATCGGACATTACAAAGCATGTGATACCGTTCATGTTAAACAGAACGAACATGACAAGCTGGCAACTCCATTTGATCCGAAACCATACAAAATCAAAGCTTTGAAAGGCTCCATGGTGACAGCAGAAAGAGACAATCATCGAATTACGAGAAAATCATCTTTTATCAAAAGTGTTATAAATAAACAAAACAAACCAGATATCGGGAGGTCCGCACGACAAAAGAAACCACCGAGCCAACGGAAAGACTTTATTCATGGGTATTTGTGAGTTTTGTTGTCAGGGCATTCTCGATATCCAGGGGTTACACTCTGTTTCGCTCTCTTACACCCCTGGAATATGTCGTAGCAATTTTGAAGGCTCGATGTGCGCCACCTTGTTGATGAGACAAGAAGACTAGTTCAATCCTTTGATGTACATCAAAAGAATCACGCGGTCACGTAACGGTAAAAGTTGACAGGCTTTGAAGTCGGGCGTCTCTCCTTTGTAATCTTCAAAGGACAGGTATCAGCCTAGCCCTAAAGTATCGAGGATATTGTCAGGGGTAGAGTTATCTCTTGGACCCTCAAAATAGAACGATAGCTTAAAGAGCATAATGATCCCTTAACTCGCTATTTGATATAGGCACTCATATGTTTATCCAGTATAATTGATAATAGAGGAGGCAGTGATTTGTTAAGGTTACAGTTTAGAACGTTTACAGTGAAGTCAAGTTCCACATGGACGCCACTGTCATAAACCACGAGAGCCTGTGCTGCTCAGTGTAAGGAAACTGGAACTGGACATATCTGTCAGACGGGACCGTCCAGTGGTATCAGCAGTCATTATAACATGACCCCATATAATTTCCGAGGGGAAGATTTAACTGAAATTGGAACGGTGACCAAATTCGTTAAATTTCCAAGACATCAGATGTTGATAAAGACCATCATTTGGAAAGCATAATGGTTGACGTGGACACGATAATTTGTTTAAGTTGGTATGTTTGGATCTTTCCTTGTGTGTAGAGCGGGATCTTGTTGCCCACCATCTTAAGATCATCCATAGTTAGATATGAAAGTTGATCTTTTACCTTTTGGAGTGGTAGTCTTATCAACAGTAAATGCATCATGTGGACGCTTAATAAGAAAGTTTGTGTCTTTTCAAAGTTTTGTCATCGTTTGATCATTTACTACTATCTTTGTAATGAGTAAAAAATAGAACTAGAAAGATTTCTGTTTTCTGGCAGTCATACATATCCCTTTTATCAAGCGATTGGTAGCTCGAAAAGAAATCTGTAAAACAAGCGAATAGGAATAACTAACAAGTATACAACGGGAAATCTACATATAAAAATTGAAAAAGATCTGTCAAGAACTTTTTGAGAAATAGCATTAACTGTCAAAATCGAAGATGGCTCCCTGCCGACCATCTTGTTATTCAAACAGGTTTTTCTAAATGAACGTACTACTCCGACCAAGGCAAGATAACGTACGATATTTAAGAATGATATCGAGTAATTCTTAACAAATGCGCTTACAAACTTGAAAAATTAAAATCCAAGATGGCTGTTTGTCGGACATCTTTGGTGTCTGGTTAGTGTCGAATGTAGCATACACAACTACTTACCAAAGGGAACTCACAAATGAAATGTAGCGAAATAGCGATAACAAATTTGAACTGTCAAAATAAAAGATGGCGGACGTTTTGTTTTCATAGTCAGTATCACTACTGAAGAGCTTCAAAAAGTATTCAAATAGTGACTTTCACCTGTATTTGTCGACACATTTGAAAAAGGTTAAAACATACATAAGCATTAGAAGACTTTCAGACTCATACCAGCTATTATAATATTGTTTACTTCAACTCTCAAAGTGAGAATATATACAAAATGACCAATTATTACAACCATCAGCTAAGGTGATCGTACAAGATCCGTAGACCTCTTCAAAAGAGTAGGTCATATATCGAGAGGCACTGTTCATCGAATGCGGTTTACCGTTTGTCAACCATATCCGAAGTGCATGTTACTTATCCCTTCCCAAGAATACTAGTCGGTTTACAACCGCAACCTGTATATCTTGTACAAGCTGCAACGTCAAGGAATATCAATAGCCGCGAACACACCAGAACCTTGCGTATATAGCTCGTATCACGCATGCCCTGTGTGACACAGTTGTATATGTTTAACCAGTTAACTGGTTCCCATTGAAATATAAAAATCTGAAATACGTTCATTGAACTGACTTGGTTTACAGAAAAAAAATACTTGAAAATATATTCAACTATTGGAACTATGAAAAAACTAAAGACTGATAACAACATTGATAAAAATTGAATTCTAGACAAGCATGATTAATAGAATGAAATAAAGTCAGGATGATTCATGAATAATGAAGATAATTAGATAAGTTATGCTGGCATCAGCTTAATTCATCTTCCTAATGTGCAGCACACCAATTTTACGGGGTTTCAAGGCCATGCCCGTGACTTGCGATCTTATACCATTTCATGGTATGCCAGAGGATCGCATCATAACACATATTTCAACCTCACTCTCTCCAAAAATAGTAACCACAACACACTTAATAGTATTGAGGGTGAAAAGGGTTCTATTATTACTAGAAGTGAAAAAAAGAGAAAAATTGTTGAATTATTTCTTTAAAATCCAATGAAAGAAACGAAACGAAAGAAAATACAAGAAATCAAAAACAAAGTTTTTTTCATCAAAGTATAAAAGAACTGGATTAAATTCACCAAAACATATCGACCATTATATAAGGTATGATGGGTTTCCCACATGTTCTAAATGACTAATGAAAAATCTTAAAAAGGGCACCATGTACTAGTATGCATATATTCAAATTTTCGGGCGGGGGCACACCTGGGAAATTAGGTCTGTTATAGACTGTACTGAGACATGAAAAAACGAACAGAAAAAAACAATGTTAAAGTTACAAATGTCGGAATTGGAAAAAAACAGGATATGTGTATCAGGGATGTATTCCGTGCCTTGCAACAGTACCGTAGACAACCACTGAACATTACGGACGGGGAAATCCTAGAAGCTCCGTAGACGAGAGTAAGCATTGACCGTTCCCGTCAGGATCCTACTTAATTAAGGGGAAATCTACACGTGACATTTGAGAAAGATCTGTCAAGAACTGCTGGAGAAATAGCATTAACTGTCAAAAATCGAATGTGGCTACCAGGCGACCATCTTGTTATTTAAACATGTTTGAAATTGAAACGTACAAACCTAAGGACCAATTAAGGCGTGTTCTATTTGAGTATCAAGTAATTCTTGAAAAATAGCGATAACAAACATGAATTATCAAAATCCAAGATTGCTGATTATTGAACGTCTTGGTATTCTGATCAGTCTCGAAATGTAGCATACACAGCTACTGAGCAATGCAACAGAAACCCACAAATTAAATAAACAAGAGGCCCATGGGCCTTAACGGTCACCTGACATCCGATTCAAATTAGGACTGTCATCCAGGGGCCAATTCATACTTTTCGTCGGTCTGAGTGACCTTGCTGCATCGTCCATTAATTTTTCCTTGTGAACACAATAACTTCAGTCAATATGAACCGATTTTGATGAAACTTTGTATGCAGCTTTGTATCAATGAGATCTTGGATGAGTTTGAATACCGGACAAATTTGACAATAACTTACATAGTTATTCCCCTTGGTAATTCTATTAGTGTTGGACCCTGTAAACACGATAACTGAAATAAATGGGTGTGACTCCAATTTTGACCCAAGGGGTCTGTTTTTAACAAACTTGGTAACTGTATGTCTTCTGTTCTTAGTTAAAAGAAACAAGTAAAAGCCTAAATCAATGATTTATTAAATAAGGCACAACATTTTAATAGCACCTTGTTAGTAGCAAAAATGCGTCATGAATGAAAAAAAAGGTGTAGCACATGAATTTACATCTATTCTTGTGTATAAATGTCAATCAACATCACAGGGACAAATAATAATATAATGACAAAAGGCATACCTCTGCAGATTACCGTCAAATAATTACCGGACAAAGTTTCATTGAACGTCGTCAACATTTATTCAAGTTATCGTGTTCACAAGGTCCAATAATATTATTATAACAAAGGGCTATAACTCTGTAAGTTACTGTCAAATAGTTCCCCTTTTTGAAGTCGTCCGAGATCTTATTGACATATGGTGGCATACAAAGTTTCATCAAAATCGGTTAACATTTACTCAAGTTATCGTGTTCACAAGGTCCAATAATAATAATATTACAAAGGGCAATAACTCTGTAAGTTA
Source organism: Mizuhopecten yessoensis (assembly GCF_002113885.1). NCBI lineage: Eukaryota > Metazoa > Mollusca > Bivalvia > Pectinida > Pectinidae > Mizuhopecten > Mizuhopecten yessoensis. Next base: position 655,127 of record NW_018406643.1, read on the forward strand.
CTGTCGAATAATTCCCATTTTTGAACTCGTCCAAGATCTTATTGATATATGGCTGCATACGAAGTTTCATCAAACTCGGTTAACATTTACTCAAGTTCTCTTGTTCACAAGGTCAAATAATATTATTATAACAAAGGGCTATAACTCTGTAAGTTACTGTCGAATAATTCCCATTTTTGAACTCGTCCAAGATCTTATTGATATATGGCGGCATACAAAGTTTCATCAAAATCGGTTAACATTTACTCAAGTTCTCGTGTTCACAAGGTCAAATAATATTATTATAACAAAGGTCAATAACTCTGTAAGTTACTGTCGAATAATTCCCATTTTTGAACTCGTCCAAGATCTTATTGATATATGGCTGCATACAAAGTTTCATCAAACTCGGTTAACATTTACTCAAGTGCTCTTGTTCACAAGGTCCAATAATAATATTATTACAAAGGACAATAACTCTGTAAGTTACTGTCGAATAATTCCCATTTTCAAACTTGTCCGGGATCTTATTGATATATGGCTGCATACAAAGTTTCATCAAACTCGGTTAACATTTACTCAAGTGCTCTTGTTCACAAGGCCCAATAATAATATTATTACAAAGGACAATATCGTGTTCACAAGTAAAAGTTAACGCTCGACGCACGACGAACGACGACGGACAAAAGATTATCACAATAGGTTACCATGGCCTATGGTTAGGTAACATAAAAAAATATCTATCACATACTTGTCGAGAAATAGCGATAACAAATTCGAACTTTCAAAATTAAAGATGGCGGAGTTTTTTTTTTCTTTTTCTGGCCGGTATCAATATAAACCATGACAACTACGTGCAGACCAAGGGGGATCTTCATATGAAATTTGAGAAAGATCTGTATTTCTTGAGAAACAGCGATAACAAAAACTTATTAAGAACGGCCCATGGACGGAGAAGAAGATGTACCACCATAGGGGCGGCATTTTACTAAGTGTTCAAAGGCAAAGCCTGTACAAGTTATGTATATGATGGTCGGGTGGTCGTCCTCATCAATATGGCTGGGATATGGCTGGGATTCGATTCCCGTCACCTTGCCGACCACGTTGGATCATTAATGATACTGTATAACGTAACTCCACATTCCATAATCATCTGCATTAGAAGACAGACCAGAACCATCTACTAATATATATCTATATATATGTGTGTGTGTAGTTTACTTAACGTTTTAAAATTAGAGTATAAACAAAATGATCAATATAACAATCAATCACCTGCATTGTTAGTTGTTATATTTATATTCTAATTTTGAAACGTTTTACCATACACACACACATATATATGGATATATATTAGTAGCTGGTTCTGGTCTGTCTTCGGTACAAAAGAGTAGGTCATATATCGAGAGGCGCTGTTCATCAAATGTAGTTTACCAACTTACCGTTGGGAAACTACATCCGAAGTGCATCGTTAAACCATCTACATTCGCAAGATATGACACAATCAAGATATCACGAAACAAGATCGTAACGGCAAGGAATATCGTTTATTCGTAAGTCAGGGACACAGTGATTGATGATGAACAACCATCACCAACCGGTATCCTGCTATGCGAGGCCATTGTGCCATTGGCGGCGAAATAAGTAGTTCCTACAATCGACCCACTCTCCGGACCTACCCAACAATTACGAAATCACAAACCTTATTTATACCTGTATAGAATACCAGATGATAGCTGAAGTTTTCTCGCATTTGCATATTATAATTACGTCATAAAGAAAGATAACTCTTTCAAAATTCTTGCCAATCGGGAACTATCGGTACTTTCCGTAAACGAGAAAGATCAGATTGTAGAAGACGGATTAAGTGGCCAGAAACAATTAAAATTCAAAATAAAGTTTGTATGACAGACCACAGGGGCTTGTAACAAATATATGAAGATATAAATGAACACAATGTGTGTTTGTATATATTTCATCTCTTGTAAGACCGTATTTAAAGACCGCCGTAGAAGTCTGGGCACACACGCTTAAAAGGATCAAATATCGATATTAAAAAACTGTTGTGATTAATTAGATTTACATAATTTATAATATTCCCGGGTTCAGTAAAATAGACGGTTCAGGATGAATAATTGATGAAGGAAAACCTACTTATAGTAAAAAGGATTGCATAACAGAACTACATCTTAAATCGTAATGTTTTAACGGTTCATGATTTCACATGATGTTGACTTAGAATGTATGATCATGCAACAACTTTTTTTTTTTTATAAATAATTCATTTTCGACTTCAGATAGAATCGGAATACGAATTGAAAACGGGAAAAAAGTCATTTGTTTACGTTTAAAAAATGGCGTGTGCTTCCGATAACTACGGCTTCGGTTTCGGACAAAAGAAACTGATTAAAGAAAAGTTGTCTCAGCATAAAAAAAATGGTCCATTAATAAGTTTGCTTTAATCTCTGTAAAGTATTGAAAACATATAATTATTAAGTATCTCAACTCGTTCCATATCTGACACATATTCTACACGTAGTGGTTTTGCCAGAAATGTTTATTGTGTGTGATGGCTAATATGACTTACTAAGTGTTAACGTTTGAAGACAGTAAAAGTGGGAAAGAGAGTACGCATGAATATATAATGTGTGGTCTAGAAACAAAGGCTGCCAAAGACATTGAGTTGTAATAAAAATAATCACAAATATTTCTCCGTTTTTATGCTTGTCAATGCATATACACTTTATGGACACATTTGAAAAAGGATATTCGTCTCTGGTGTCTATAATTCTTTGTGCAATTAACTTCTGATGATAAATGATTACTGCTAAGGGGAGTCAATAGGTTTCAACTTAGAAATTATATTCCTTGATTTCATAGTGCGGTAAGAAATTGCAGTTGCCTCACGGCCCCTCACAGGGGGCTTCTTTGGAAACTTTGCATCTCGGTCAGACCACCTGTGTTACTGCCTCGTTTCAAAACTGTCACGTGACGTTATTGGTGCTATTTCTTACAGGGCTTTCCTAAACAATTCATGTGGTCAAACTGGACATTTGGAACGGACTATGAATATGGGAATAGCAAGGTAACATAAGTAGAAGTGCATACAACACATACATTCATTAAAAAAAACATGGCTCTTCACAAGACTGGGAAATCATCTCAACAGGTTTGAACCAAAAAGTTTCTACTAGAAGCAGCTGGGGAAATATACAATAGGCTTTCCTACTAGCAAACAAATTTATAGTTTTTAATACCATGCATTTTTTGTATATCCATAATACTTTTAAGTCAGGAATATTGCCAGGTCTTAATTAAGTAATCACAATGTGTGCATACTAATTAAACAGTATGATATGCATCCTTTCTAGTACTCTTGAATTATACAGGCCTGTGATACTTTTTTCCAATTTTTCACTCGTATTTTAAATGTAATTAGTAAGCAATATTACCACCTACATGTACATACAATTTCACTAGTATTTGGGTATTGTATGTCTACTCAAAATGGCTCCCAATGCAACCGGAAGTGGAGTGGATTGCATTAAGAACCACCCCAAGAAGGGACTCAACACTTACAACGGTGTCAACTTCAATGGACCAATATTTGTTAAGATCCTGTGGGTACACTTTGGACGCGTGTCTCTTGAACAACAAATACAACTTTTACACAATTTAAAAGTACAACAGCTAGAAACCCCACGGAATATATTTAGTAATGCCACAGTCCTATTTAGCACGGGCATTGTGTCGGTACGACTAGTACAGTGGTTTTTTTGGGTTTTTTTTAAATTGCTTTGAAAACACTGAACCGATTTCAATAAACAAACCGGAAAGACAATGATGGGCATTGCTCCACTGTAGAATCCTTTAAAACGGGTCATCAGTGCCATTAGCTTGCCCAGATCATAGCTTCAGCTGTTTTTCTTTGGGATTTTAACTGCACTTTTAACGTTCAATCTTTCAACTTCATACTTGCGAATTTTCGTTTTACACCACTGTCCAAATTAGGAAATCGCCATAATAGTATGCGCACCACTCACACTTCTTTTTATCCCATTGCTACTACTAGCCAATCAGCCCAGCACCGAGGCACCGTGAGGAAACCTTTTAACAATCTGCACTAACGCGCAGGCTGGTATTAGTCTGAAAGCAGAAATAAAATATCTTCTAATGCTTATGATGATGTGAAATTACATTACAGAATCCTAAATGATCCTTGAAATATATTTTTTTAAACATGACGACAAATACAGGCGAAAGTCACTATTTGAATACATTTTGCATCTCTTCAGTAGCTGTACGTTGTTTTCATGGTATATATTGAAACAAAACGTCCGCCATCTTTAACTTGAACAGTTCAAATCTGTTATCGCTATTACTCTAGAAGTATGTGATAGATCTTTCTTAAATTTCATCAGTTAAATTTCATCACCCTTTGGTCAGTAGTAACATTTCGACACTGATCAGAACACCCAAGATGTTCAACAAACAGCCACAAAATAAGTTCGCCTTTGCCGAAGGATGCTCCAGGTCAAAGAGCTATAGCGGAAAACTGCTCAAGTCGGCATTTATGAAAACGGAAAAAATATTAATGAGAAAATAATTTCTAGCAGTAAAAATGCAAAGTATAGATATAAAACCAATTGAATATGAATTTTTGAACTGCTGAGGTATTGTTAATATAGCCATATTCCCTATATCTATGAAAGTGATGAGGTTTTCCAGACTCAAAAAAATACTTCCAACACTTTCCCATCAGAGGACCAACTTTTGAATGAGCTTTTTTATTCCGTGATGTAATATGCAAAAACTAATTGTATTCCGGAAAAGTGGTCCTCCTTTTGGAAAGTGCTCAAAATAATGAAAATCAGGGGTGAGCGAGTTTCTTAACTGCGACAGGTGTTTCTTGGGATAAACTGTTTGTATTTCCATCTTCACCTATGTCCGATGTAGCCAAATGCGTAACGCAGTTCACTTGTGACCAGATGAAGTGAACGGTGCAAGTTCAAAGTGAGTGTAGCACATTGGCATATTACATGTACAATCAACCATACACCCTTAACACAATATACTCGCATCCTTTTCCCAGTACTCCTTCTCATACATTATGAAAAATCCTATCCGTATAGCAGATATCAAAAACAGTTCTCTGAAAAGAAACCAAGCAAGCCACCCCAACCTGAAACCCTGCTGGGACTACAGGAGGGGCACCAGAATTGAATGCTTAGGCTTCAAATATTCTGGGATTCTACATAAAGGTAGCGATGTCTGATACTTTTTGAATTAGTTCCCGCCCCTTCTGTGACAATCTGCATAAATTATGAAGGGCTCTGTTTCAGATGATATTTGATCAATAGGCTTACGTAGCATTGCGGCTCGGATTAAGGGCTATCAAAAGTGTTCCAATTTCACGGGGGTTAAAGCATGAAGGCAGCTGTTTAACTGGAGTGAAAAGCTACAAAAAATATTCAAATAATGACTTTAATCCTTATTTGTCGTTACATTTGAAATAGATTAAAACATTAATAACTTCATTTCAAGAATCTATAATGAAATTCCACATTCCAGAACCATCAGCATTATAATACATTTTTATGCTTTCATATCAATACCACCTTCTATTATATCCACATAAATATTGTGTGTGTGTTGTTACTTTACGTCTAAAATTTAGAATATAAACAAAAAGATAATTATTACAATTATATCAGCTCAGGTAATCGTACAGGACCCCAGGATCCTCTTAAAATTCAATACAAAAGAGTAGGTCAAATATTGAGTGGCGCTGTTCATCGAATATGGTTTACCGTTTGCCAACCATATCCGAAGTGATTTACACATCCTTGCACAGAGAGTGAACCGTGCAAGTGGTAAATTCAAAGAATGGCGATATTACAAACGATATTGCTCGTTTATTGATAGAGCTTCCTACAACAAGCCACTCTCCGGACCTACCCAACATTTCTGAAATCACAAACCGTATTTATACCTGTATAGAATGTTCGATGGTAACTCGGGTGTGCTTGTATTTGCATATTACGTAACATACATATCAAGAAGCGTAACTCTTTCAAAAATTACTCTAAACGAGAAAGTATCACAGAAGATATGGTTTAAATCAGAATGTAGAAGACAGATCAAGTCGCCAACAACTAAAACAACAATTAAAATTTAAAATGAATTTGTCATGACCGACAACTGGGGCTTGAACAAATAAATGATAAATATAAACGAACACGTTTTGTATTGTTATATATGTGTCATGGTCCTGTGGGCAGACTGAATGCGTGTGTCTTGGACAGCAAATTAAAAAGTCAACATGCCCCATGAATATAGAAAGGGGCCCTATTAACTAGTCGGCGTTTTGGCGGTTCTACCGCCTATAGTAAATTGAGTGAACATGCACCTTACGTGTGTCCTTTTTTCCCATTATAGAAGAAAACTATTTGCTTTTTTAAAAAACTGAACCAATTACATTTTTTAATAAATGCAAAAAGTTGCAGTGACAAACTAGACATTGGTTAAAATGTATGGGTCTTCACAAAGAGACCTCGACAATGGTTACAATAGACGTATTTTGATGTATAGAATAAAAAAACAACGCATGTTAAAGTTTTAGATAAATGCTTGCTAAAATACCTCCCCTTATAATGGTGTATCTTCTTCTCCGTCCGCGGTTACAATTCTTCTTATCGCTGTTTCTAAAAAAATACAAGACAGAGATATAGTTAAAAGTCAAGTTAATATTTTGATAATTTTTTTAAAGACCCTAACCGAAAATTGCGAACACGAACAAAGTGAAAGAAATCTTCATGACAAAATCTTCATGACAACGATGTATATGTTTAACCAGTTGACTAGATTCCCATTGAAATATAACAATCTGAAATACGGTCATTGAAATGAATTGGTTTACAGAAAAAAATGAAAATATATTTATATTGATGTGTAAACTATATATAATTCAACTACTGAAATGATTAGTAGAATGAAATAAAGTCAGGATGATTCATGAATAATGAAGATGATTAAATTAGTTATGTTGGCATCAGCCCAATTCAGCTTCCTGATGTGCAGCACGCCAAGTTTACGGGGTTTCAAGGCCACGCCCGTGACTTACGATCTTATACCATTTCATGGTGTGCCAGAGCATCGCATCATAACACATGTTTCAACCTCACTCTCTCCAAAAATAGTAACCACAACACACTTAATAGTATTTAGGGTGAAAAGGGTTATATTACTAGAAGTGGGAAAAAAGAGAAAAATTGTTGAATTATTTCTTTAAAATCCTATGAAAGAAACGAAACGAAAGAAAATTCATCAAAGTATAAAAGAACTGGATTAAATTCACCAAAACATATCGACCATAATATTAGGTATGATGGGTCACCCACATGTTCTAAATGACTAATGAAAAATCTTAAAAAGGGCACCATGTACTAGTATGCATATATTCAAATTTTCGGGCGGGGGCACACCTGGGGCATCAGGTCCGTTATAGACTGTACTGAGGCATGAAAAAACGAACAGAAAGAAACAATGTTAAAGTTACAAATGTCGGAATTAGAAGGAAAAAACAGGACATGTGTATCAGTACCGTAGACAACCATTGAACCATTACGGACGGGAAAATCCCAGGAGCTCCGTAGACGAGAGTAAGCATTGATTTTTGTGGAGCTTTCCCGTCAGGATCCTACTTAATTGTATTAGTGGTGGTTGTTTTTGCAATGTTTGGAATTCCACAACAACCTAAACTGACAAAGGACCAACGTTTGATGGAAGCGACTTTCAGAAATTCGCAGAAGGAAAGGGTTTACAGCCATATTTTTCTTCTGATCAAGTGATTGAAAGCTCAAAAAGAAATATGTAAAACCAGCGAACAGGAAGAACTAACTAGAAGTATACAAGGGGAAAATCTACACGTGAAATTTGAGAAAGATATGTATTTCTTGAGAAACAGCGATAACAAAAACTTATTAAGGGGCGGCATTTTACTAAGTGTTCATCTAAACCTTTAACAATAATGTGAAAAGGCAAAGCCTGTAAAAGTAATGTATATGATGATCGGGTTGCGCAGTGGATATAGCGCTTGTCCTCACCAATATGGCAGGGATCCGATTCCCGTCACCTTGCCGACCACGTGGGATCATTAATGATTCTATAACGTAACTCCACATTCCATAAACATCAGCGTTATAAGACAGACCAGAACCAGCTACTAATATATATATCCATATATATATGTATGTGTTTGTATTGTTTACTTAACGTTTCAAAATAAGAATATAAACAAAATGATAAATTTAACAACTAACAACTCATGTGAGTACAAGATTGTGCCTCTTACAATTCGGTACAAAAGAGTAGGTCATATACCGAGAGGCGCTGCCCGAAACGGTAAAGGAATATCGTTTATTCGTGGGTCAGGAAGCTTTTTAAAATATTTCAACAGTTAAAGCACATGTATTCTTTTATTCATCATTATTAACAGCTCGTAAACCTGCCTTAATTCTTTAGCCTGCACCAATGGCGGCCGAATAAGTAGTCCCTACAACGCCTCTCTCCGGGCCTACCCAACATTTAAGAAATCACAAACCGTATTTATACCTGTATAGAATATCCGATGATAACTGAAGTTTTCTTGCATTTGCATATTACGTCATAAAGAAAGATAACTCTTTCAAAATTCTTGACATAAAACAGAGACTTTCGAAAGCCAGAGCAGCATTCAACAATGGCGATCCGGACAATACACCATACGGACTAAACTGAAATTATACAACAGCTGCATACTTCCAATCCTTCTGTATGGTTCAGAATGTTGGAGAATGACAGAGCTAGACCAATTAAAGCTGTCAACATTCCATACAAAGAACTTGAGAAGGATCCTTAAAATATTTTGGCCACAAAAGATCTCAAACCAGGACCTTCTCAACAGATGCAACCAAAAAGACAGCTCTTTTTGGACACCTGAGGGAAAACGAAAACGAGGAAGACCCAAGATAACGTGGAGAAGAACAGTCAATGCCGAGCTAGACGAATTACGACAGACATGGGGATCAATACAGAAGCTAGCCAACGACAGACAGTTGTGGAGAAATTTCGTCGCTGCCCTACACGCCATTGGGCGTAATGGGCAGTAAGTAAGTAAGTGTTTGTTATTACATGATAAATAGATTATACATATATGTACATGTACCAGATTTTTGTCGGAATAGACATATCAATGTCCCTGCCGATATACATCTTATATTTATGTTTTATTTTCTTAAATTAGATATAAATTTATTTTATCTCTTTCTGCGCTTGATGTTCTTTTATAGTGTGAACTTAAGGAATTATAGGAAAATAAACTGTTTTCAGTGATGTTGTGTAGTATGGTACTCTGTGGAGATCAGAGAACCGGTTTTGTTTAAAACTAATAAAAATATTCAAAAAATGTTTTCATGAATTTATTTTTCTTCAAATTGAAATATTTTATGAATATTTGGAATGATGTCACACTTACTTTCAATCATCAACAAAGAATCCAGTAAGTTCAATATGTAATGTTTGTTGTTCAGTCTGGGCTTCGGATAGCTGCAACCGGAGTTGTTTTGGAGATGGACAAGAAATTGGACATAGGGAAGAAACTCAAGCTTACAGGCACACCCCAGAAAATATACAAGAAAACTGCATTCATCAATGTTAGTCTGGGGGAAGGGTAAATCTCGACCAGTGATTGTTTTTTATGCCTTCAGGAAAACATTTTAAGAAGCATGTAATGGCCACTTTGTCTGTCAGTGAATTCCTCCATCTGGATTGCTAGTCTGGACTGTAACTTATGACTTGATAGATTGCTCAATAAAAAATTACAGTTCATTTTACAGATGAAGGATAGCAAGGCCTTCGTGTACCACTGTCTGGACAGTACACAAAAGTTCAAGGTCACGTTGAGGTCCAAAATCAAAGTCATTGTTTTGACTCGCTGAAGGTGGCTCAGTGAAATGTAAGGGACAAATGTAGAATGGAAAGGCGGTGTATCGCAAACTATAGTTGGGTCTGTATGTCCAAGGTGAAGGTCCCAATTCCATTGAGGTCAAAAGTCAAATTCATTGTCCAGGTCATAACTTTTGACTCACTGAAGGTGGCTCAGTGAAATGTTAAGGTTAAATGTAAGATTGACAATGCGGCGTGTTGAAACTATAATTGGGTCTGTATGCCCACGATTATAGTCACATTGAGTTCAGTGTCAAATACAATGCCCTGCCATAACGTCTGACTTGCTGAAGATAGGTCAGTGAAATTTAAGTTGTATATGTAGGATTGAAGGTGACGTTTCGCTTACTACTTCAGGATATATCAAAACCAAGTCTGGACACATTTTAAAGAGATTAAAGAAAGTGAAATGCATCGGAGTTAACCCGAAAACTTTGATTTCCAACACAAAAACATTTGCTTTCCCGATAATAATCAGACTGGAATGCGTTTTTCTAAAGAAATAAAGTTCCTCCCCAATAAATATCCCAAAAAGTTAGCTGATAAATCTCGATTATTGGAATCTTGATTAACATGTTTCCGTTGATTATACCTCAGACTTAATGGATACCACCAACTCAAAATGCTGTGTTTTGTATTGTTTTACGGCCCATCGACAAGTTAAGTAATTGAGGGCCAATCTATGAATGCTGTCACTAACCTATACAAGCATATAAACCAGTTGTTGTGTTCTTTACAGGGAATGTTCAACAGTGGCCTGGAAGTGACCAAATTTTGAGGTGCCAAAATACGGGCTGTCAGTGGCCAGGTGAAGAAAGTTGTCCGAACACCAGAGGGAGCATTCAGGGCCACATTTGAAGACAAAATTCTGCTCAGTGGTATGTTAAAAGAAAATATAAAATAGAGTCTGGCATAAGTTTGGAAAAAGATAAATGTAGAATTACATGCTGCAGTTAAATGAGAATAATAGAGTAATCACAATTCTACCAACTGTTACTTCTCACAACACTGACTATTGATGGGTATTTAACTGTAAACTTGTTTGTGGTTTGGATCTTTGATTTTTTTCACTTAAAATTTATAATTAATAGAATTGTTGAATAACAATATTGGTCTAAAAAAACCACTGGTAGTCAATGCCATATTGTACAGTTTGACAGCACATGACCAAGTGTCACATGGTCAGTGACTACTTCTAAGCCGTTGACAGAAGTGTAAGTGTACGTAGGGAACAACAACTCTGTGTAGACTTTGTTATATCTCATGATTGTTTACAGTGTACTATGATATACTGTAAACCACTATGATATAATGTAAACCACTATGATATACTGCAAACCGGGACATTTATGCTGCAGTTTAATTTTCGCCCTCCGAAATGGCCCTAGGTGAATTTAACATTACGGCGAATATAAGTAAACAGCTTATAAAACATAGCAATCAAATGTGGAGTTCAAATTAACAGGAAGAGAAAATCTATTAGAATATGTGGAGGAAAATCACTCACGTGTTTTCTTGTTGAAAGTTACGATGTAAAGAGATCGCGCCGAGATGTCACATCGGTGTTGTTGGCGCGGCTAGCGGTCTAAGGGAGATAACTCTCCCCAAAATTCACCACACTCTTCCTCGTTTTATGAGGGGCCCCTCTTGGGGTTGGAAGCTGTTGGTGCTGAATCATTGATGTGGTGGTCATTTTTGGAGTAACAGATCCTCTGGTGTTGTTTAAGATGCTGATTGTTCTCTGGTGGAGTTGGACAAGGTCGGGTCACCCCTTAAGCATAAGGGACCCCTTTGAAGGAGCACGGTTTCACCGTGCCCTCTAGTAGAAGTTAAGGTCCATACTTCGTAGGTATAATTCTGTTTAATGGTTAAGCTTTACTGTGCCCTATTCCAAGGTACAGGACCATTAAAAATATAAACTCTTTGGTGGGGCATAGGCATACCGTGCCCTTGCCAGGTACTCAGACATGTCTAGTATTTGGATACTTTGTCTGAAGTTTCAAAAGTGGAAGAATGCCCTCCACTTGTATGCTGACTGTGACCACAGGGGCTTGGTTTCGGGATACTTTCTGTGAAAAGTAAACCTATACACACCAGTAAATAACAGCAACACTTTTTTATCCGGTGTTTATACACATTCTAAAACCTTCAAAAAATTAAGGTTACCTCGGTATAAAAAATACCTCGGTACCCTCAATTTTTATAAGGTTTTAGCTACCCTTAATTTTTATAAGGTTAAATACCGGATAAAAACTGTTGCTGTTTATAAACTGATTTAAAATAGGTTTATTATTACCCGTAAGTATCCTGAAACTGAGCCCCTGTGACTATGACAGGGTGCTGATAACACAATCCCACCCTGAACAGGTAACCGTTCAAGGGGCCGATCCCTCAGTTTCCGAAGACGGCTGAGCAGAAAACCACTCTGTCCCTAGAGTTTGCCTGCGAGGCAGAGAACCATCTCTTTCTGGACATCCGTATTGTTAGCAGTCTTAAATAGAGTTTCTAATTAAAAGCTGTCTCCCAACTGTACAATGCGATCCAATTTACCTAAGTCACAAAAATACACAGGGATTTTTACTGTACTTTTTTTTTACTGTACTTTACCTAAGAACACAGCAAAGTCGTGTATTTATCTACCATGAAACTACTGCCTAGTCACCCCCACACCATTCTAGTCAACTTTTGGGGTGCTCTAGTCTGCCTAGCTGTGTCGGTGAGTACTCCACCCGAGTGGGTTACTGCGCGCTATCTGATTGTTCCGCGACAGTTAAGCGACCGGCTTCTGTAATGGCAGTCCCCCGTCCTTGGCATAATTTCCCGCCATAGCCTCGGAGAACGCTTCTCTCAAACAGTTCACTAGCCACTGCGAACGCGTTCTCTCGCATTTGATAACTCCAACTGTCAGCGACACAGAAGTTGAAAAGACTTCCACATGTATTTTAAGCCTCTTTTTCCAGTTTGGTTCCGGTAGACGTGATAAGGCACGGTCCCGAAATTTACCACAAAAGTTTGACTGGGCGAAAGTTTCCCAACATACAGTAATATTGTGAACTGTAATATACACCTTAGCTGTTAAAATGAAACTGTAAAAACCTTTCTGGTAATGGTTGGACTGGCCATCCGAAACACGTACACAAATAACAGTTTACATTGATGAGGAAAACCTGGGTGATGATACTCCTTAACTTAATTGCTAATATTTGTCATAATACTTGAGCTCTTGAGATAAGTGTACTTCTTCAGATGGTTTACCTCCTGCTCTGTACAGATAATGTGTTCCTGCGAACGTGATATCCCGTGGAGGTACCACAGTTTTATAACCATGTGACATCACTGCTATTCCCCCACGTACGATGGGAAAGGGGAAATAACTCTTACACAAAATAAGGATTCGTTCTACAAGGTACACAGAGCTTGATACTGAATATTTACCTGTCACATTACTATTTAATCAAAGGTTTGGTGAATTTTGTTAACCCTTTCAACCCTATGTAACTTTAGTAGACTCTATCATGCATTAATCTGGATGAGTCCATTATGGTCTACATTGGTAAAAGGGTTAATTAAACTAAGAAGTTATTGTAATCTCAAAGGAAGCACTGTTAAAGTCATGACCAATCTCATTCAGATCTCGTTAGATAAAGCTTCCTGAGTCTTGTAACGGATTTGTACATGGTTATTACATGCCTGCTTCTAGTTATAACATTTGAATACATAAGCCAATGTGTCTAATGATTATCGTTGACACATGAAAACAATCATTTCACTGACCTGTTATATTACTGGGCCTAGCATCTCGAGATGAACCGGAACAGGGTCCGGTAATCGGCCTCAAAGGGACCTGAGAATTTGTTACAACTATATATTTGGACCTAGTGTTCAGAGTAATTTTACATGTTTTAGGGGTTTGATCGACTCTCCTACTTTCGGTAAAAATGACACCCATTGATCATATATTAGGTCCAAATATAGCTGTGACAAATCCTCAGGCGCCTGTGATCGGCCTAGAAACTTATACATTTAATTTTTAGAACTACAGAGACCTTTGGGTAATGTTATTCAATGTCTAACGTAGTTTCCAAATCACCCGAGCTGAGGTATCTCGCTCAGGCCTAATCACGTCAGGCCTAGGACGGCAACAAGATGGACAGTATTTAGATTTGGCCGTTAGTTCATTTCCACATCACACATAATTTTATATGTTACCTTTTCATACCCACAATTTATACAAAATTAAGTCCCCTTGGCCCAAGGATGCTCCAGAACGATAAAATCCCTTAATCCCGATGGTCGATAAAATCCTTTTATTCCTACAGAAGAAGAAGGATTTTAAAGAATAATTTGCTATGTTTCCCGTATTGGGCCCCGCCCCTCAGGCCCCTAGCGGGCCACACCCACGGTTTAAACAAAATTGGATCCCCTTCACCCAAGGGTACTCCACACCAGATATCCTTCGGACCAGGTGAGCTAAAAACCATTACAATATTTGGCAGCTATTTTTTGTTTCAAAATTAAAAAAAATAATAATGCGATAATCTAATTTCGTGATGAAATATATGAAGTTCAAAAAAATACTAATGGTGTTTCGGGGTTTTCTTAAAACAGAGACATAAAAAGCAATATATCTAGTATGTACGTCTCTGTAAAAAGTGAGGAAAGATTGCTTTACTATCAAACCTTTGCTGGGGTTCGCATAGGGGCAAACGGTCGGTAAAGTTGCATGGTAGGAGAAAAAAAACAAGACACTAAAACGGTTGATATTTCTTGTAGAAAAGACACTCATTTAGGTGTTTCTTCACTAAGTATTCTTTCATAAAATTTCCTTCAGCAGAGGTACCTGTTCATAACTGCACCCCTCAGTGACCCCGCGTTCGATTGATTGACAGGTTTTACCGCGTTCCTGGTGTCATTGAATTTAATGTGAAATCTGAGTTCGTGCTAACCTTTCTCGACCAATGAAAATGCACTTGGTCACATGCACATAGACCGAGCTCGATCGGAGTTCGCGTCACTTCTTCCCGCGCTGTTAACTATCATGGACTGTCATTTGGGTAAGTGTCCAATATATTTTCTTCATTATGGCAAAATATGCGTTTATCACGTTGTCAAATTGATACTGACCTATAGGCTTACTCTCTGATTCAATTATTTTGATAGAGGTATCCTTTTTATGCATCTTTTGGCGAATTATCACTTTTGTGTGTGACCGATAATCGTGTACATCAAAATGACTTCTAGCTTTGAATTAGCTGATTAGTCCTATAGGCGTATAACATCTTTTGGACGCCCTTGGGTGACAAACCTTTCACATAATTAGATGTACTTTTGAGATTTCAACTAATCTAGTTTTACAACCGATTGTGTTTAAAACAATGTTTGGCATTATAAAGAAAGTTTAGTTTTTTTTTAGAAAAAATGGTAAAAATCGTGAGTTTTATTTTGAAATCTCAATCATTGATCATGGATTGATACGTCATAAAAAAGAAAGAGAATATATATTCACTTAAATTGATAAAATTGATAAAAACTTAAGATAAAGGCAAAAATGTTGTTTGAATACAACTCGCATTGAAACTTGTTTAGTCAGGGGGTTTTTCAGTTACTTCCCCTGATTTAGTTTTCATGATATAATATAAATCTACCAAACCATAATCAATCGTAGAAAATCACGATTGATAAGTCATATTCGGAGGTAAAATTAATGATCAGCTGTTAAATTCGAACAGCACTATTAGTAGCCCTTATGAGCCTACCTTGTGGGGACGGGGAGTGTGAACCTCCTTGGGTACATAGTCTGATTCTCTAACCTTGTATCTGTATACCTGTATGGAGGTACTATAAATTAGCCTGCAGCTGTATTCTGATGAGGAAAAGATCGAAATATGGAAATTAAACACTTTTTGAATATAATTCATGATACTTTTAATCGTATTCTGTGAGCATCACATACTTACTATCATTGATATAAGTTACTGGAATCGGGTTAAAATCTGTCCGGTCATTCGTCTATCTGTTGAAAAAAAGCTGTGTGGACAAATTTTACAATTTGTATGTGTCATGGTAATCATGTGAAGATTTAATATATAATTAACAGGTCCAGTACACTCTGCCGATTGAGCTATATCGCTATAAAGACCTATATAGCTATATTCACCTATAAATTATAGCTGTATTGAGCTATATTTTCTCAAATTTCAATTTTCATTAAATTTATTGACTACAAAAGCATACATTTAGATATTTATTTCCAATTTGTCAATTTTTCGAGTTTTTTACATCGTCATCTTTTAAAAGCGACTTTGTTTCGTTTTCCTTAAAAAAGAAAATCACATGAAAATAGCTCAAAAGACCTATATCAGATAGGTCAATAGAGCTATTATAGGTTTTTGCAGCTATATAGTTCAATCGGGAGAGTGTACTGGACCTGATTAAGGCGGTATACTACATCAATTTTTGCAAGAGTTATGGCCCTTTGAAACTTCAGTATGTGTCATAGGGTATCATGAAGATTTGCACAAAAGAGCAGGATACTGCATCAACTTTTACAAGTGTTGTGACTCTTTGTTTAATTTGGCAAATTGTACACAATTTTGTCACAAGGATCATATGAAGATATGCTCATCATAAATGGAGGTTCATGTGTCAATTCTTACAAGAGTTACGGCCCTTTGAAACATATTTTCCTTGTGTGCACAACTTATCCTATTGTTTTCACCCAGATGTTAGGAAAGTTTGTATGTGTCACAGGTATCTTTTGAAGATTCACAGATCATTAAAGTCAGACCAATTGTGAATTTTTATAAGAGTTATAATATGGCCTAAATTTAATTGCAATTGGGTGCAACTAGTCCCACAGGGGGAAAAAAGACTCCAGAGACGAATATAAATTGCTAACATTCAGCAACACTCCTATAGCCATAACATTTAGTAAACATTCCACAGCTCCTTAAACTATAGGTGTAGGATTTTACTTTGCATAAACAATGCATTTTCCTTCCAAAGTAATTTATTAAATCAGCATGAGGTTGAGGATTTTAAAATAAGGATCCTGCATCAATTTTTACTAAAGTTATAGCCCTTTGCAATTCTGATTATTTTTCCCCGGTCCTGGCATAACATTTCTTGTTGTCCAGGGTCTGTTTTACAGCTGAAGTTTGGGTCCATTCCCCTATAGAAAAAAGTGCATTATTTTCCACAGAATCTCTTTAAAAAAAATCATTTTAACTCATTAATAAACAAATTCTATCTTATATCTAACATGATAAAATGAAATACTTTCCATAAATAAGGATACTAGATCTTAAGGATGATACTTTGCTATTGAGAAATAATTTTCAGTATAATTTGGGAAACATGTTGATAATTTCGTCAACTCGACGTACACAAATTTTCTAATTCTAAAGTCACAGGCCCCATTCACCAAAAGATTGAGTTTTTATCTTTTCGCTCTTCTTTTCAGCGGCGTCCATGAGAACAGCATGGGAATTCCGTCAGCGGTTCTGGTATGTATATATAAATATACATGAAAAATATTTCAATTGAAAAAAATAATGATTGATAATGCCATATTTCAAATTGATTTCATGGTTTGAGTCATTTTCAAGTGTAATTACCAACTGTTAAGATTTTGCTCACATTTCAAGGGAGATAATAATGCATGTATATTATTTTTATTTACAGGATGGACATTAGGTTACAGCCGATCTGTGACCAATGCCGCAAGCGAGCTACCCCAGACCGACAGGTAAATATGTTTGCTATTTATCAACTTACATTGCTGTATTTCATAAAGCTGTATGTATCCTGTCTATATGAAGAAGTTCAATTCATTCTCCCTGATCAACATGTTGCAGTTATATACCACAACTATTTGTGTTAATAAGTGTTTTATGAAAATTCAATTTCAATATGTGTCACGAAAATCATGAACAAATTCACAATTAGTTGCCTTATTTCATCCACTTGTCTGTACATGTATGTGTTAATTAATCTGTGGTACTATTCAAGCATCCATGCGAATCAAGAGTTAAATTACATGTTTGTGGTTCGTTGTGTTCATGTCTTAATATTTTTAGAAATATTTCTTTTACATCAAAATATGGAAAGGTTATTTATTCCAAATCAATTTACGATACGAGATACTTGCACATTATTAGGTTATCTGTCTTGTGTGATCTATTGCAATTGTCTTTTGTTAAACAATTTTGTGTTATTTCAAATAAATAAATATTGATTAATTAGGGCATGCCTATTCACAGTGTCAATCTGTCTGGCCATCGACACTTTTGATTAATCTCTCTGAAATTTTACATGGTGATGGACTGAAAAATGTAGTTGTGCAATAGGCGTTAAAAACATTTCTACTGTCAAGGTCACTGATACTAAAAATAGTGTGGAAGCTGGTACAGTCCTAATCTTAGAATCTAAAAGACTAACAGGATCCCTGACCTCCTTAGGAGTGAGATAAGGGAATCTCTCAACCTGGACAGGGATATCCACCATTTTACCGGTGTGAGATTTTCTTATCTCACCCTAGGGTTGAGACAAGCTACACATGTTCTTTGCACGTTCTCAACAATTGTATGACGTCATAGCAACAATACCATGATGTCACGGCAACAACACAATGACGTCACGTCGACAATTCAGCCGGATCACATCAACATGTCTGGCATTGATGTAACGTCTATGTAAAATACAAGGGTAAACAGGGTAAGAGAAAAATAATCATTCACCCCCTTGGGAGTGAGATAGGGTGATCTCAACCCTCGGGGTAAGATTCTTAATTATATAACCTGTCAAACACTCGGCAAGCCTGGTGTTTGACAACTTAATAATCTTCCCCCTCGGGTTGAGATTAATAGAATCATTCACCCCCTTTGGGGTGAGATAGGGGAATCTCAACCCGAGGGGGAAGATTCTTATGTTGCCAAACACTCGGCAAAGCCTCGTGTTTGGCAACTTAAGAATCTTTCCCCGAGGGTTGAGATTCCCCTATCTTACCCACAAGGGGGTGAATGATTCTTTTTCTCTTACATGTACCCTGTTTTCCCCAATGTGTATCATATACACAATGTAATGATAACGTTACATGCTAAATTCAGGGTTGACGTGACGTTTATTGATTGTTGACGTGACGTCATTGTATTGTTGCAGTGACGTCATACCATTGTTATAAATAGGGGAATCCCCCCATCTCAACCCTAGGGCGGAGACAGATAAATCTAGCACCGGCAAAACGGGAGATAAATCTGTCAGGTGTGGGAGAATACCCTGTCTCACCCCCAAGGGGGTGAAAGATTCTATTAATCTCAACCCGAGGGGAAAGATTCTTCAGTTGACAAACATGAGTATTGTCATGTGTTTAACAACTTTAAAAAATATTTCCTCAAGGGTCGAGATTCCCAATCTCACCTCAAGGGAACGAATTATTCTTTTCCTCCTACCCTGTTCCCTCATTGTGTATCGTATACAAAATGTAATGTTAATGTTACAAACTTAACGCTTTTTTTGATGTGATGTTGATGCATTGTTGACGTGACGTCATTGTATTGTCGATGTGATGTCATTGTATCGTTGACGTGATGTCCTTGTATTGTTGACATGATGTCATAAAATTGGTATGAATATGGGAATCCTTCCTGTCACAACCCTAGGGTGAGACAAGCATATCTCGCACCGGTGTTATGGTCAGGCAAGGCCACATGGCATTCTAGTTAAAAAAAAGTTCTGTCTGCCTTTGCTTTTGATGGTGAATTGGGTAAAAAGCCCCTGATGTCAATTGGGGAAAATATCTGCGGTGTGTATTAATAGAAACCAACGTACATGAAACACTGGTTTCCCCATTTGTTTACCCATATTGATATTTGTAGAGCCTCTTTTCTGTCCTTCTTAGACTATTTCCTTACAATATATAAACTAAAAGAGTAAAATATTCTTTTTTAAGAAAGATAATTTTATTTTTGATTTAGCTGTTGCAATGTCATCTGAATACAAGATGAAAATTCATAAAAAGAATGTGCTATTATTATCTGAAAAATCAATTTCATACTCGTTGAAAAATTGTTTTAAAAGATGGACAGAGGGAAATAAAGATTATGAATGGGTTAAATTAAACAAAGTTCAATTTTATTCTTATTGATAAAAAGGGTAGCTCCCTGAGGGGTATGCAGGAGATACCATTTTTATCTGGCAATGAACCCACTACCCATATCTATGGTAGTTTCATTGTCCTGTTTTTAGCCCCTACTTTTTGAGTATGAGTTTATATGTTCGTCCCATGGGGCTGTGAACTGTGAAATAATAATTCAGATAATTAGTTTATTTTCAAATGCAATTAATTTCATATTTTTAGAGAAGTATATTTAATAAAATGTGGCTTACATTTCCTGGTCCAGCAGCCGTTAAAGCATCCTCATTAATGTCTGCATTTAGCTGTGTGTTATCTATATGGTATCTTAAAGGATTTTACTCAAAACTTGACCAAATTTACACCATTGATATATCTGGGATGTTTCAGATGGACTGGGAGGTTTCGGCCCAGTAGGGGAAAACCAGCAAAAGATTACAAAGAAAATTTACAGCTTCTTCATTTCCTTCTACCAATTGATGTAAAATTTACCCAAATTATGCTAATATGATTTTTTTTTATAGGACTGTCTTGCTGTAAGTGGACAGAACCCTGGTCAGAGATATCTAGGAAGGTGGTCTGAGCTCTAGTTGGGTGATTTGGCGTCTGGGGTATCTAAAGGTGGATAGATTTATGACATTTCAGCTGCATTATTCACTCCTTTAACAAAGTTTTTAACCCTGACGAACACCATTATTGAGGTACAAGGACCTTTATGGTGACATGTGGGGATCCGATATCATGTACCCCTCCGTGATAGTCCTGAGGGGAACATGTAATCATACTGAGTCAAGTGCTTCATATTGGTTGTTTCCGAGCTGGGGTTAAATTCTCTTGTGACTGGATGGTTGGGTGCAGCTGAACTAGAGTAAATCTATTTTTTGCAACAGTACCTCTTGCGTCGGAAAGTCTGACTAGGGTAAAGGTCATCTGGTCCAGAATATCTGACTGACGGACTATCACAGCCTGCCAGCCCCCGGAGGAGGGTAAATAATTGCATGAAAATAGTTGATTAATAATTGTATGAAAATTCCACTTCACCAATTTGGTTCGACCTTGCATTCTGATATATACATTAAATTTGGTTAGCTTCATTTCAAACAAATTGGCATATGTATATGTTACAAACATTTTCTATATCAATATTAACATATCAATGATGGCTACATGTACATCTTGATCTTGGTAACATTGAGAAAATACAAACTATTAATTGCACATAATTATCCCCACAAAAAAGATTCAATAAAGGTAATATATACTATACAGCTGGTCTTCATTCAATCTGATTAAAATCATCTGTTACATGGCTCCGCGTGGTACGAAGTTAACGAAGCCATGTAACATATGATTTTAATCAGATTGGTCTTCAAAAGTAGAAATGTACTATGTATTCAGTTTAGTTACTGTCTGCTTAGTAAAGTGTATATATGAAAACTTTCAGATAAATACATCCAAAACTATCAAAATTGATTAAATGTAGACCAGTGCTACCAAACAATTCATTCCATGAAGTACCTGTTCATCGAGCATAACATAATCAAGTATATTGTTGTGTATTTTTAGAGGAGGCGCCGTCCACGGCGCAGAGGTCGTCGCCATCCCGATCTCTCCCGGAGGAGGCGCCGTCCAAGGCGCAGAGATCGTCGCCCTCCCGATCTCTCCCGGAGGAGGCGCCGTCCACGGCGCAGAGATCGTCGCCCTCCCGATCTCTCCTGGAGGAGGCGCCGTCCAAGGCGCAGAGATCGACGCCGTCATCCCGATCTCTCTCCATATGCCCCCGGTCCATAAGAGGTAATTGACACTCCTGGAATTAATTATGAAAATGAGCAAGTAAAATGTTCATTGCAGTTGATTTTTATTCTCTTGAATGTTGACCTTGAATGTAGCTAAAATTTTGAAAAATAATTTCCATCAAAATTGGTCATTATATTCAGTTCAGACCTGAGTATTTAATCCTATCTATATAGTAGTTGCTGTCATAAGAATAAAAATCTCATGTTTATCTTAATTTTCTTTCATGAAGGACACGGGGGACGTGCCTGGAGGTGGCACTGAGACACTGCCATGTTTCTTGATGGTTTGACTTTCTTCACACTGAGGTAAATAACAATGTTAAAATAGGTGAAAATGACCGTGGGATCTTTGGTGCTGTTATATTTTTCTGGTTTTACTTCAATTACAGTCTGTTGATGATTTTACATACCAATTTTCTTCCAACCTAATTTTGACACTTGTTACCATTCTGACAAGTAGTCTTTTTGTTGTAATAGAGCTTTAAAAGACAGACATTTTATAATTTTAATTTTTAATGCAGTTTATTTCTTCTTTTAGCCACAGTGTGGAGGCAGTCAAAAGGGCCGTGCTAAGGGCCCAAGGGTGTGACATAGTGGCAGGTCTGTGTCGCCGTAGAGCGGGGAAATTCCGTTAGGCAAGGTAAGCAATATCAAATTGAATTAACCTGATTTTAGAATATGTATGTGTTTTTACAGATCAATAAAAAATAATAATGCCTTGTAACTATCAAGACTATGCAGTTATCAAAATTAATTTTGTTTAGCTGATAAATTAATAAGCTTCACATTTGTAAGTGATTTAGAGGTACTCTAGGGGGACCGTTTGTTAACATTTGTCTTTTTCACTTATGTTAACCAACTAATACTTGTGCATCTTGAGAGCGCATCTTGGGAAAATTGAGTCTGAGGTGTGTTAATTTCACCAGTGTTGTTATGGCCCTTTTTTTTTTTTTATCTGTATAGAACTTTGTCCACAATTTCTCTTTGGTACCTTGTTACATGTTGGGATGTCTTGTTCAGTTTCACTTGATTGTTGATCTTTGCACATTTTTCTCTTAGAATTGTTTTTCTGCTGGTATCTCTGCTGTTCACCTATTTGCTGGTTGTCCATCTTTTTTGATTATCCAGTTAACAACCTGATGTGTAGTACGTGTTACACCCTGCATCATTAAGTCAGTCCTTATCATGGCTCTATAACTGCCTTAATATAAAGACATGTCATGATGCATCAAAAGATCAAAGGTCAATGTCATTAACAACAGAAGGCCAAAAATGGTCTCATTTCAATATAGTTTTGTCTGTCAACATTTGATAGTTTCCTCTACTTGATTGTTTTGACTACTAACACTACTTGAGAAGGATGTTTTTCACCTACCTTAATAGATGTATGAATGCTTAATTCATGGTAACCAAATCAAGACTCAAGAAAGCTTGAATGAGGTCTACCTTGGTGTCATTGTGCACCTGCTTATGGTGCTTTTGTTTCCATCATTTCCTACTTTGGACATAATTTTCATACATCTGTTCAGTTATCTGTCTATCTGCAGTACCTTTCAACTTGCTCTTTCAATAAATGAACATTGTGTTGGTCTAAATAGATTCTACAAGGCATTGTTTATCCCCAACCCATACCCACCACCAGCCAAAAACACTTGTATCTATTGTGAAACAAGGAAATTGTTGTTATTAGAGATATAATTTCTGTATACCTGGAAATATTTGCTACAGTTTAATTTTTGCCTTTTTTGGCCTTCGTTACAACGATGGCAAACTTATAATTATCACTTTGTTTGAGATATCAATGCGTAAATTGTGTTTATATATCATTATACATTTCTCTTACAGTACGATGTTGGGTTCCAAGACTGGACGCATCCGAAGCATTAGTGCCTTTTCCTGAAGGTATGAGAATTTCTTTATTGTGCAGAGTTAAGATGAAAAGATCATTTTTTTCATTGAAAGATGGGTTCTCGCTGACAAAAAGCATCATGGTTTCATTTCCACTATCAAATAAACTCTGAAATTTCAATGCCAAATCAATTTACAATCCCATCTGGTCATAATTATATATAAAGATCATATTGCCACCATTGTCTATTAATTGTGTTAATTAAATTCATTAACATAAGAACCTTCATTTATTCTCAAATCATTACTGGTAATTGCAGATCATTTATGATCGACTATATATTAAAGAATACGAGTCACATAATTGCATCAGGTAACTGAGCAATCACTCAGTTTTTTCCCTATTTAGTATGAAAGCGATAATTTTCTTCTCGTTACAAAATTACGTATTCACAAAGAGGTACAATAAGAGTATACAGGAAATAGATAATTTATTGACAGGGGCCATTATTGTGTCAACGGCCACATATTGGTATTACTTTGTCGGCTTCGGCGGTTGCGATGTCCGATAACAAGGTTTCCATGCGATAACTCGAGTTCCCCTAGGTTGATAAATATAAACTCAAACTTGATACACAATATACCATACCAATATAGCTCGGACAAGTTCGCATTTCAGAAGTTCACGTCCATTTTGGGTGGAGTCATGCCCCTTTTATTGCCAAATAGGGACATTGTGTAGTAAATGCAAGAACTTTTTTATTTTTTAATCAAATTTTGAACGTTAATACTAGAAGCAATAATGTTAGCATATCTGTTTACACGATAACTCCAGCCAAAACACTTTTCTTACTAAAAGCGCTGAGCAGGCAACACATCCACTCCCTTGGAATTCTTGTATATATTTAGCAGCGAGAACCCATATTTATTGGTAAACTGGAAAATATATAAGGACAAAAAAAATGTATGTTTCGGGTATCCCGACTTACCCTAGTTTTACCTTTTTACCATAGCTTTTGTTAGGAGGTTAAACAATACTAAACCAAACCAATCGACACAAACAAATTTATCTCACATAAATGCACTCCATCCAGATTTAATTGGGATAAATTGATGGATGATTCAACAAGGCAACTATATATATATACAAACCCTCTCTGCTTCACAGGCTGGTATCAAAACCAAATTTAACCCCCATATTATTATTTAAAAGACATAAAAATATGTTTGGGGATTTTTGTAATTTCTTAAATTAGCCCCCCCCCCTCAAAAGAAAAAAGAAGAAACCCCACTTACCCTATTTTTTTCAGTCATGTAACCTGAAATATACTAATTTTGTTAAGAAAACAGCTCCACACTTCTATTTTCTGAAAAGAGTAATTACTACATACTGTAAATAGGAATGGGTGAATTACCATTAACAAAATGCTTTGACCTTGTTAATAATCTCATAAATAACTCTTCAGAACATAATCGCTGCTTTAAAAGTTTCCTTAAGACATCGGACAGAATTTGTAAAGTTGAAGGTCAAGGTCACTTGATGCACAATTGAAACATCTGTTTATCAGCAAATTTACAAAAGTTTGAGTTATGAAGACTGACTGCAAATTAAAAAAAGGTTAATGTTTCAAGGTCTAATGTTTTATGCGTCAGGAGTCAAATGTCAAGGTCACTTACATATTTCTTTTATAAATTTTCCATTGTTGAAAGGGAGCAGTATGATTTTTTGCTACCTATTGCATAGCAGTACATCAGATGAGACTGAAGGTCAAACCAAAGTGCTGTTATATACATCATAATGTGTATTTTTGACTGTATAAGCAAAAGCAATGCTAAAAAAGAAAAAATTCATAACATCAGGTTGTTGATGGGAAAAAAAGGTGATTGTTATGTGATTGAGCTGTTTTTTTTGTAGGAGATTGTCCAACGTCTCGGACAGTCACCTGGTCAGGGTTTTCGAATGCGTGGAGTCTAACTCTAGATGGATGACTTAGCAACGGAAATATTTGGAACTCAGTTGGTTTTGTCATTTTTCAACTTCGAACTGTCACTTCTTTGACAATGCGTTTAATTCCAAATACAGACATGAATCTGACACGAGTATGGCTTTACAGCATCATGATTGGAACGTCAGGCCTGTGCGGTCGGGCTTGATGGACCAATGGACCGCCATGTGTGTTGTACTGCTCTGTAAATCTTGTGCTGGAGGATTGTTTGTGTCTGGACTTCCATACATTGTGAAAGAATGGACAAAACTAGTTGGGACGTGACTAAATCTTCTTGAGGCTTCATCTATCTTCTTTGCTGGGAAGTCTGTCT